>NC_086104.1:88475754-88775754 GCF_963921235.1 Mobula hypostoma | reverse complement strand
CATTTCCTCCACAGATACTGCTTTATCTGCCAAGTGCTTTCAGAATTTTCTGGTTTTATTTCAGAAATCTAACATCTGCAGGTTTTTTTGATTTTCACCTTTCCATTTTTCCATCATTGGCTGGTAATAAGTAAAGCATCACGGCACCTCTTTAGCAACCTGAACTCTGCTCAACACTTGTCAGGAACCTGATGTAAACCAGATGCTCTGATGGAACCTGATGTAAACCACGTTCACAGGTCAGAAAACTTATGTAAACCACATGCTCTGATGTAAACCTGATGGAAACTGATGTAAACCACATGCACAAGTCAGGAACCTGATATAAACCACGTGTTCTTATGAGCTTATCATCACTGATAACCCAGTCCTGTCTAGTTTGATAACATGACTGCTTCTGTGGGTCAAACTACATCAGTGACCACAACACACCCTTACACGTAGAGGATTTTACCTATCGAACCATGTTGTTAAGGGGCTTTGCTGCATTGGAGGTCGAGCATTACTACAGCAACAACACACTGCCGTATTTCTGAAGCAACCTTTGTTTGCAACTCAAACTCAAGCATCCTGGATTTTGCAACATAATTATTTCTTCCACATCATTAGCTGATGGGTTCAAACCCCACTCCAGAGACCCAAACCCATAATCCAGGGTCACTCTTCTGAAAGGGGTATTTTGTTTTGGATGGAACTTTAAACCAAATCACATCGACTCTTTCAGGTGGGGCTAGCTGTCTCAAGGTTAACGCTCAGAAGCAGCTTGGGAAAATCTCCCTGTTCATAACTTGCATTGGCAAACAACATCACAGATGACCTGATCAATTTTACATTGCTACTCCTTTGTAACCTGCTGTGTAAAAATATGGAGCCACAATTCTCAGAGATGCAAAGCATCTCACGGTTTGCAAAGATCCTGACGAAACCCCAAACACGTGAAAAACTGGAGCACAAGTGCACATTCATCCTCACCTTGTACTTGCTGAGGTATTGTTCTATCACCTGGGAACCCACGGCACTTTTGATCTTCTCGCTATCCTCTTCAATAATTTGATCCATCATGGTGATCCAGTTCATGAGCTCATTGATGGCTGTGCGTGAAGGTAACTTCTCCATCTGAAGCTGGGAAACAAAAGAGATTTTTATGGTCCGTGACTGTCTTGTACTTAATCAGCAGCACCAAACTTCAACCAAGAACACACTAAATCCCACAAAAGGTGGAGTATACGGTTCAGTAAGTTATTCTAGTTAAATATTTCTACTCTGAAACAAAACCAGAAGATCCACATTTAGTCAAATGCCAATAACTTTTTACTGCACTAGCTTGCTTGTGCAATTTTATTTGTTACCTTCACCCCACAATCATATCAGTTAGCTGCCCACAAAAATAGATATTGCTTCTCATTAGTAATAAATACCAAAGTATCAGAAAGCATAATATTGCCTTAACTAGAACTAAACGCTCCATTTGAATTTGTAACTGAAACAATCAAGAACTCTTTCCATGTCCCTATACCAATTGAAACCGATTTTCCTGCCACATCTCTTACCCAATTTTAATAGTCTAAAAGACCACTATCTTTTCGCCTCAAACTAATTCAAATGTCCCACCACTGCCTATGTCTAACTCAAACTGATCAGAGTCCTGCCCTCTTTCTCTAGTCTACAAAAACACTAATCTAACTCCACTGCCTGTCTCTCTCTCCCCCCCCCCCTCTGCCCCCCCACCCACGCTCTCGAACATTTCAGGGGAGGAATGCTGCAGGAAGCAGGAGAAGCCAGTGTCCTCATAAAGCAAAGATTTCTGCTCACACACACCTGCCATTCAAACTCTTCAACCAAACTAGACCTCAGCCAAATCCCAACCCCAAGTGCCACATAGATCTCCCCAATACCTGATGCAATTTTTCCTGAACCAGTGGGATTTGAGTGAGGAGTTCTGCCCACTGACTGTCAGTCTGGGCCAGCCCAGATCGCAAGGCTGCTGTGTCCACCTTCTTAAGGCGCAAAAGCTGATTTCCTCTGCTCATTACTGAGGACTTGAGAGACGACTTGGTATCAACCTCCTTCGAAAATTCCTGTAAACAAGAGAATTGAGAGAACACTTACAGAATCAATTTCTAGACCATTAGCTAAAGGAACAGTGATATCCAGTACCCAAGGGTTCACACAATGGCAAAATAAATCAGTCATTTGCAAGCTCTTACAATCACAGAATGACACAGCATAGCAAGACAGCATTCAGTCCATGACAATTTTTTGATTGGTCAATTCTATCGAGTGGAATTGAAGATTACACTTATCCTCAATATGGCTTTCAAATACTTATCTAATGCTTTTGAAATTTATAATTGAAACACTTTCACCATCCTTTGTGTAACACCTTCCATAAATGTAACAAATTTCTGTGCAAAGAAAAATTTCTTCTATCTTCCTCATTTGCCAATTATCTCAATTCTAAATGCTCTGATTATCAAGTCTTCCGTAGAAATATCTTTTCCTTTAGTTTGTCAATTAAAATCTGTTTCCCCCCCACCCCCGCCATTTTGAACTTTTCTATTAATGTCTTCCTAAAGTTCTTATATTTATTGAGAATAACTGCATCTTCTCTGGTCAATGGATATTCCCTCATCCAATACATCATTCTGGCAAATCTCTGCCCATATAATGCCATATAAGAAGCTCAGTGAAATCAATTTAACTTCCACCTGGAGAGTTTTAAAATACTGAACGGCCCAGTGGAATGAAACACTTACAGACAAGAAATAACATGCAAGTGGAAACTTCAAGGCCAATTGATCTCTTTCAACAAAAGCCTGATCCTGCTTGATTTCTAAAGCTAAGCTGAACAGGGCCCAGTTCATTTATGGACGTAGACAGCTACAGTCAGCTTTATGACAAGAGGAGATGAATGCCATCCAAATATCCTTCAAAGATGCAAAGCTTCTGCAATAGTTAAGGCATCAACTGCTTCCACTGACCACAAAATTGACAGAGATACAGCAAGTCACATCTCTCCACAACAGAATGCATCCTTGACAGAGTAGATTGCAGGACAGGTGTAGATATTACTGTATTCAGGAGCATGTTGGTTAGGAGTGCAGCACTCTCATCACACAAAGGTACAGGAAATTGTTCTGGATCTTACTTTGGATGCTAATGTTAACATCTAACATTCAGGGTCAGCTATGCTTTAAATATTATTTTTATTTGTGGGGGCATGGCTTCAAGGCCAATAGCAATTTTAAGAGCTTACCGATGGCCTCTGCACAAACTCTTACAACTATCAAAAAATGAAAATTAAAATTGACTCTGCTAATATTTCAGCGCACTTTTCCAGTTCAGGTCTGCACAAGCGATCACACCAAATGGGCCTATGATCTTAGACACTCTAGGACACTAACAATGCTTTTATTACAAGAATCAGCAGCTTAGTCATTTTTTTGGTTGGGATCTTTTCCCCCTACATCAGCCACCATCAATAGGTAATTCTACTAATAAAATCTTGTTGAAAGAGGTAAATTCTGTGCCTTTCACTAACAAGTAGATTCAATCCCGAGCAGGTCATCTCTGCTGTACAATAATTGACCATGACAAGTGCAGGTTTGGGTGTGTGTTGCTCTCTAATCACTGGATGATACAGAGCTTAATAGAGACTCACTCCTTTTACCCTGAATGAGATCTCAACTCAATGGCCACTGAGCCAAAAGCTCTGTGGAGCATAACAGCACAGAAAACAAGCCCATTATTTCACTGTCAGCATTTTTCCTCTTTAGCTTGGCAGTCTAATACATGCTCCTCTTTGAGCTTGCCACCGGCTGGATTTTGGAAGAATTTCCCAGAGGATCATCGACATGAACTACCTGAAGAGGATCCCACGTTACAATGGCTAAAGTCATTTCTTCCGGTCTCCCCTTTAATTCTGTTTCAAATATTGCTAAATTACTGCCTGCACACTGCAACCTCACTGACCAGAGGAAATTGATGATTAGTTACATATTCATAGCAGCTTGCAATCACACACGTTGAGCATTTGACTCACTGGTCTCTAGAGCATGAAGGACCAACTATCTCTGAAATTGTCAGTAACTTGTGAGACAACTCACCAGGAATGAGCTAAGATGGTCCCTGATCGCATCCAATTCTTGTGGGAGGGTCACTGACTGCAGTTTCCAGAACTCCAGGCGCTCCATTGCAGATTGGAGCCACTGATTCAATTCAGCAAATTCACTCTGGTACCTGGGAGCAAGTAAAGGATTTATCACGTTAAATCAAGCAAAATTTGCAGATACAGCCCCACCAGGCTGAGGGATTGCAAGTAATTGGAAATCACTGTTTAAAAGCAAAAGTGCCCAAAGTTTGGGTGTGAGCATTAGTCTCTGGATCCTGAAGAAATTATTGCCTCTGATTAAAAAGCACATTGTTAACACTTCCAATACAAAATCTTGCCACAAAAGTGAGACAACTAAAATATATGTAGCATTGCTCACTTCTGCATTGGCCAAAGTCTGAACTCTCTACCCCATTGCACCCTCCCCCCTGCACCATCCCCTCAAGTTCCAAGCAACCAGAATGGGGTAACCATATGGAGAAGAGGGCTCACCACGATTCGCAGTAATACTTTTTTGTTTAATCAGACATTATTTGCTTTCGCACATTTTGCAAAGACAAGGCTCTTAGACCTGAATAGAGGGACTAGTAATACTGACTTACATCTGGCAGTCTCACCAGACGTGTACATGTGCCACACATTGTGCATTCCCAGAAATTAGCCAGGGGTTCAGAGTGTATTGGTGGTGGAGAGGGATGAGATAGGATGCAGAAGTAAACCTCACTTCTTCTAAAGACCACTGCACTGTTCCATACAGTATCCAATTAACTGCTCGGTCCCACAGTCACTGGTCTCCATCTACATTTTAAAATTATGCTCCTCAGGTTCAAACGTCCCAAAACACCCAATGAAATTCTTAGAGGATTGGAAGAGGTAGATGCTGAGAACTACTAGTTTGACTCTCCAACCAGATCAATAAATAACCTGCACTAGACTGGAATATTCAAATAGTAAGAGTCCAAATTGGTGGGAGACAGTTGCCTTAAGGACACGAGTTTCAGAATTCAATTTCACAACTAGCTCAAGCAGAATTTGAACTCGCAAAATACAGGATTAAATTCTTCTCTTACGCACACTAAACCCGATACATTACTACACTAATTTGACGACAGCAATTTCACACCCAGATCTATCACAAAATGTCGGGAAATGTATGATAATGCATTTTGGTAAAAGGAACAATAGTGCAGACTATTATCTAAATTAGGAGAAAATTCAAACATCAGAGGTGCAAAGGGACTAAGGAGTCCTCATGCAAAACTTCCAGAAGTTTATTTCACAGGTCAAGTCTGTGGTAAATGCGGCAAATACAATGTTGGCATTTATTTTAAGGGGAATAGAATATAAAAACAAGGAGATAATGTTGAAGCTTTATAAGACACTAGTCAGGCCGCACTTGCAGTATTCTCAACAGTTTTGGGTCCCATATCTCAGAAAGGATGTTGTTATTAGAGAGAGTCCAGAGGAGGTTCACCAGGATGATTCAGAGAATGAAGGGGTTTCCATATGAGGATTATTTGGCAGCTTTAGGTCTCTGCTCACTGGAATATAGAAGAATGAGAGGGGGATCTCATTGAAACCTACCGAATGTTGAAAGAACCAAATAAGATGGATGTGGAGAGTACGTTTCCTCTGGTGGGGGTATCCAGAACTAGAGGGCACAGCCTCAAAATTGAGGGAGGGCATTTTAAAGAAGTAGTAAGGAGAAATTTTTTTTTAGCCAAAGAGTGGTGAATCTGTGGAATGCTCTGCCACAGACTGTGGTGAAGGCCAAGCCTGTGGGTATTTCGAAGTGGAAGTTGATAGTTTCCTGATTGGTCAGGTCATCAAGAGATAATGGTCAGAGGACAAGTGTATGGGGTTGAATGAGATCTAGGATCAGTCATGACTCAATGGGCTGAATGGCCTAATTCTGCTCCTATGTCTTGTGGTCTTAAAATATAAACATCATCCCAATCAACTGCCTGCTCTTAAGTCACCATTCAGTAATCCATGTTGGAAGGTGAGCCAACTCTTCAGTCGAAAACAGGGTCAGCACCCATTGTGATGATGCTACCGGGAGAAGAATGATCAGCTTTGCTGACCCAGTCGTGTCTTCCCCGAGTACTGCCCCTGGATGGGGGGGGGGGGGGGGCAAGTGATAAAAAGAAGTGTACATATCTGTTCATACCTGTGGAATTAAGCTTGGCTTAGCAAGTCACTCTCCCACCTCAGGGTGAAAAGATTATACTTCCAAGACCCATCCAGATACAAGAGTACATAACTCACACTGGTTCGTCAGGGCAATACAGAGTGTGTACTGCAATGTCAAAGGTATTGTTTGAACACAATAAATACCTCAATTTCAATTCTCTGTAGCACTTCATGCACTAAAATCGTGCCTACACTTCTAAAGTGCCCAGCCGATGGTAAAATGGTTTGGAACTTCCTAATGAAAGCAAAATCCGTTAGATGCTGAAATCATGAAACGAACAGAAAAACTGCTAGAAACACTCAGCAGGTCAGTTATCGCCTGTGGAACGAGAAACAGTTTCAGGTTACAGGCAGAAGATCAGCAAAAGCTCTTGATCTATGCTTGGTTTTCTTTGTCCCCCACCCCCAAACAAATCTCTCAATTTGAACTTCTGACAAAGAAATAAAATTTCAACACTGCATTGCAAAGATCTCCCTTTTTACCTGTTCCAGTGCTTGAGGACTGATTCAAGCCGATGTAGCTCCCGGCTCACTCGAGCGGTACTGGATAGCCAATGTTCATTCAGCTGGGATATCTGAACCTCCAGGTCTGCACAGCTGATGGACACCAGGAGCTTCTTCCCATCCTCCAGTACTTGCTGCAACTGTGGCTGATGCTCAGTCAGGATGCCTTTTAACCGCTGGGACGGAGAGACATCATAACATGCATTTATTTCACCTGAGGTTCACTACAGGAGTCAATACTCTTCTTAGACATTGTACAATGTGCCATTCAAAATTTTGTTGTTATCAACCCAAGGACCAATAGCAAGGCCTCTTCAACATATCCACTACTTTATGAAAGAATCACCCAGTACTGAAGCTGCCTTTTCAACCTATTGTGTCTGCACATCCAGGAGGCACAGGTTAGTTATTGACTGAAAAGAAAAAGTCTGCAGATGCTGGAAACCTGAAGTCAAAGGCTGGTAGTGCTCAGCAGTCACAGTTCGTGGAGTAAAACAGCACAGTTAATGATTCCGGCTAATGGCCTTCCCTCAGAACTGCACAGGGCCAAAAGAAGCTGCAGAGGGTTGTAAATCTAGTCAGCTCCATCTTGGGTACTAGCCTACAAAGTGCCCAGGACATCTTCAAGGAGCAGTGTCTCAGAAAGGCACTGTCTATTTTCAAGGACCACCAACACCCAGGGCATGCCCTTTTCTCACTGTTACCATCAGGTAGGAGGTACAGAAGCCTGAAGGCACACACTCAGCGATTCAGGAACAGCTTCTGCCCCTCTGCCATCTGATTCCTAAATAGACATTGAAGCCTTGGACACTACCTCACTTTTTTAATATGCATGATTTTTAATTTATTCAATATATGCATTCTATATATGTATTGCATTGAACTACTACTGCTAAGTTAACAAATTTCACATCACATACTGGTGATTATAAACCTGATTCTGAGTTGACTGAACTAAATGATAAAGATGCTTTAAAATATTGAACAGTACAGCACAGGAATAGATCCTTTGCCCCACTATATCTGCTTCAAACACAACATCAAATTAAGAAATTAATTGGATAAAGAAAGTTGATTTCATCTGTTGGGAGGAACTCAAAAAGAAATCTTAAAATAATAACAGAATCACTGAGAAATGCGATCAGATTTCCAAACCCTAATTCATCTGGGACTCTGCCTCCAGAAGGCGGTGGAGAAGTTCTATCAGATTTCAAGTCTACGACTGATGGTTTTGATTTGTTTCCTGACTGAACGATGCAGCAAAGAAACATTGATAAAGCTAATGTAGATAAGCCACAACTGGATCGAAAGGTGGTGGAACCTGAAGAATTTTCTTGCCTCACTCCTACCTCCTCAGGAGCTGCACATCAGCCACAACCAACCTGATAAAGAGCAATCCGCTCCGTAAGCCGCTCTTCCGATTCCTCTACCAGTCCAGCTCCAGGGATGCTGTTCTCCACGCCTTCCAGTTGCTTGTACAAGGCCTCATAATCCTTTGTCAGCTTGGTCCAGGTCTATAACGGGGAGAAGGTTATTTAAATATTGCTGCTCCAAATGATTAAAGGTACTGAGAATTGTAATACTTCGGAGTGTGATTTTGAGAAAAGCTGCAGGTTCTAAGCAGGTGCCCGAGAGCTTACCTCCAAAATACCCTCCATTTCCACGCCTCTCTTGTGGGCATCTTTCAGCAAGACCGAGGATTTGCTCATCAATTCTTCCTGGCAGCTGGCTTCTTTTTGATGGAGGCAGCTGCTTACCTTTTTATAAAGTGTTTCTGTCAGGATCCTGTGATACTCGAGCCCCTGGAAAAATTCCTTTGGAAAAGTGGAGATCCAAGTCAGCCATGGGTTATCTAAACTGTGATCAGTTCAGTGTACTGGAGACCTACATACGTTACAGTGATTCAGTACTTTTTTTGTGCACCTGAGTCTTCCACCCCACTCCGCACGCCCTGGAGAAGGGAGATGGCTCGGATCCCTTAAAGAAGCTGGCTAAGGCTGATCAGGTTTAAGGTCGGAAGCTCTGGAAGGCAGGGTCAAGTATTCACTGCCACAGATGACTCTGGAGGCCAAGTCAATGGGTATACTTAAAGCGGAGGTTGATAGATTCTTGATTAGTGAGAGTGTCGAAGGTTATGGGACGAAGGCAGGAGAATGATGGAATGGTGGAGCAGATTCAATGGGCTGAATGGCCTAATTCTGATTCCATGTCTTATGATCGTTTAACTGTGTCTGAATCAGTCTGATGGGTGGAATTGTGTTCACTCTTCTACACACAAGACTGTGGGTGCTGAAACCGGGAGCCACAGACAACCTGCTGGAGGAACTCAGAAGGCCGAGCAGCAGAAGGAATTGTCAACATTTCAAGCTGAAACCCTGCATTAAAATTGAATGGAAAGGGCACGAAGGTCAGTATGAAGAGGAGAGGGGAAGTTGTACAACAGGAGTCTGAGTTAATTGGTGGACTGAGACGTGCAACATGACAGATAGATGGGCATCATCCTATACACCCCCCCCAGTCCACCAATCACTTCAGACTCCTACCTCACCACTTGCCCTCTCCTCTTTATACTAGCAACTCCCCCTCTACTATGTTTTGTCCAACAATTCCTCTCCCCACAGCACTACTCCCCTTGCCCCAGATACTGCTCAGCCTGCTGAGTTCCTCCAGCAAGTTTCTTGCTGCTCCACCTTCCAACATCTGCAGTCCCTTGTGTCAACATTACAGGGAAATGGAAGCACGAACACGAAGCCACCCACCAGTCTGACTCAGACCAAGTACAATTTACGGCATGATTGCATTGGCAAAGTGTAACTGTAATACAGACTAACTTTAGGGCTGAAGAACGTATTTCTGTTATTCTTAAGAGGCAAATTTTTGACACTGGGGATGGCAATATCAGGTTTCCAATCTTTCCTGTTTTCTGCTGGGTTGTCTTACAACATGGAGAATCGCTTGATTCTCCTCACCGAGCAATTATTCTCCTGTCTATATGGTGAAGGCAACCACTCAGGTCCTGGTAAACCAGGCTCACCTTGTGTTTATCCAGTAGGTTCTTGACATCTTCTCTGGAGGTGACCAGGATCCTCTGGTCCAGGGCCATCTTCTCCTGGCCAGTGTCAGTCAAGTCGGCCAGATCCTGCAGGGCTTGTTCGTACTGGCCCCTCAGTGCCAAGTTCTGGTTCAGAGAACTGCGCCTGGAGCCAATGATCGTTGTCAACTCTTCATACATATCCTTTACAAAAGGGAAAGGGGCTTTATTAATTAACTCAGGTTGACCTTACTAGGACAGCTACATTTGACAGCTTGGGCAGACTAAGCTGTGCTGAATTACTGCAGAAGATTAATTTTCAGATTATCAGTTCTTTTACAAATTGGACACAGCATTAACAAACAATGATAGAAGTGTTAAGACAGTTCCAATTTCAGTCATCCCTTTTCTTTTAAGCTCCTGCTGATTAAAAACAAAGTCTTTTCTGCTCTGTTCTGTGCTGCCAAAAAAAATGGCAGGAACGTAAATAAAGGCAGCCACCAGTTATTTACCAAACATTGGTGCCTGGCAGGCTCCCTCCTGCCTCTAATCCCATTGCAGTTCTGGACCCGCAGAGATTAGCGGTTAGCATAATGCTACTACAGCACCAACAAACTGGGTTCAATTCCTGTCGTTGTCTGTAAGGAGCTTGTGTGTTTTCCCAGTGACGTTCCAAGTTTCCTCCGAGTGCTCCGAATTCCTCCCACATTCTAAAGATGTATGGGTTAGTAGGTTAATTGGTCACATGCATGTAATTGGGGATCACAGGCTCTTCGGGCCGGAAGAGCTCATTACCATGCTGTATCTCTGCATAACAGCTCTTTATCTAGGAGTTCGCAAGCAGAAACAGCATTAGAGGTTTACCCAACCCCTAATTCTGACATAAACATTCCAGAAACTCACTCTTTACCAGCTCTGATTCCAAATTCAACATTAATGCTTTTCATCAGCCAGTCTCACATTACAAATGCAGACACCATACATCTACAACCAAGATGCACAGCTCAGCATGTACCACCCAAACATACAGGTCAATCCCCACACAAGCCTAGTATCCATAACCAAATTTTTCATGACCAACACATATACACTGTTACATGCACACACCCTTCTCACATTGAGTTTAAGTGGAAACAGTTTGGACAGGTTTTTAAAGCTGAATGGATTCAGTATAGGCTGAAATCAAACATATCCTTTTCCGGTTTCAGTAATGAAGAGATATCATCACTGAATTCGACACTGTCCAAGTTCAACAGCTGGGATAAACTCAGCTGGGAGCTTTCCGCATTATGTCTCCTCCGTTCACTACTCCAGACCTGCACTTTAGAAAGATCCAGCAGTTTTGTGGGATCTGGCTGCAGTTCCTCCAATTGCTCTTTTAAGCGGCTGATTCGCATCTCAAATTCCCTTACATCATCTTCTGCTTGCAAAACAGCCTGCAAACAAAAAGTACAGACTTTAATTCAGACTGGGGTGGGTGTGTGTGCGCGCGCGCATGTGTTTTGAAAACAGGGACCTCATTTCACACTTTTTACTTTTACCTGAACAATGAGAGGAAGTTGGTCCAATCTGTATGGCTGAACCTTTGCGACCTGGATTGATATAACAAGTCCTCCCAAGGTTGTGACATGTTTTGTTTGAACTGTAACCTGAATAGCTTGCAAATCTGAAATGTGGCTGCAGAATTCACATACAGCAGGAGATGCCCACAATCCCACTGCAGCCAGAAAATCCACCCTGGCAGACTCCAAAATGCTCACTCACATGTATGGACTGTACACGCGTCAGGCATTCGTACACTGGAGAGTATCTGTACTCAGAATACTTGATGACTAAATAGGTAACTTGAATAGCTTATCTGACAAGACCAATACTCAATTAATGTTCTGTTATGATCTTTAATGAACTGCCTATGAAAGGCTAATGAAGTAGGTTCGATTGTAACATGCAAGGACACAAAACCTAGGCAATGATCAAAGAACAGTGAAAAGGATCAATTGAACAGGGTCAACACAAATATAGTGGCAGAAGGGTCTCCTTTGCAGCAAAGCCAGGAATACTTCAATTCTCTACAAGTTTCATTTGTTCCCACTACATTCGTCCTGCAGATCTATTTCACTGCCTGAACTGGAAATGAATGAAGCTTGCCCTAAACAGCAAAGTGCAGCAAAGGCTTATTTCACCTGCAGTTGCTCAGTAACAGGATGCTCCATAGCCTCCGTCAGCTTCTGTAGAACCACATATTTACTGTCAGCCATGGAGGTGACCAGCAGCTTCAACTCAGTCTGTCAGCAAAACAAAACACAGTCAGATTTTGAAAGGAACAGGACAACAGATTCACAAGTTACAAGGTTCACAGCAATGCCAGGCATCAAATAGTCCACTGCATAACTACTGAAAGGAGCAACAAGCTGATAAATGTAGGCACTGCAGCTTCTTGCATTGCAGACATTCCACACAGCACCAGCCTGAACACAAACTCAGGTCATATTGACATAGCCACTTGTAGGTTACAGCTCAGTTAACAATATTCCCTTCTCTGAACCAAGGTTGTGCCCAATTCCAGAGATTATCCCAGGAAACAGTTCACTGCGTTGCTTTCCTGGTTAGTTACTCACCTAAACCCCTTCAACATCTCCAGGGGGAGGCAAGAGGTCCAATGGTGCAATTCTAGGCAGTTTTGTCTCTCCTACATACTCATCTCAACCAGTACCATCTAAAACAGAATCGTACAAGACAGAAACACGAGACTGCAGATGCTCGGATCGGGAGAGAGAACAAAAATGTGCTGGAGGAACTCAGCAGGTCAGGCAGCGCCTGTGGAGACAGAAGGATAGTCCGTGTGCTGGGTGCAGACTCTGCATCACACTGAAGCGTAAAGGGGAGATGGTCAGGCAGCGCCTGTGGAGGGAGAAGGGTAGTCCGTGTGCTGGGTGCAGACTCTGCATCACACTGAAGCGTAAAGGGGAGATGGTCAGGCAGCTCCTGTGGAGACAGAAGGATAGTCCGTGTGCTGGGTGCAGACTCTGCATCACGGCAAAGCGTAACGGGGAAATGGTCAGGCAGTGCCTGTGGAGGCAGACGGGTAGTCCGTGTGCTGGGTGCAGACTCTGCATCACACTGAAGCGTAAAGGGGAGATGGTCAGGCAGCGCCTGTGGAGACAGAAGGATAGTCCGTGTGCTGGGTGCAGACTCTGCATCACACTGAAGCGTAAAGGGGAGATGGTCAGGCAGCGCCTGTGGAGACAGAAGGATAGTCCGTGTGCTGGGTGCAGACTCTGCATCACACTGAAGCGTAAAGGGGAGATGGTCAGGCAGCGCCTGTGGAGACAGAAGGATAGTCCGTGTGCTGGGTGCAGACTCTGCATCACACTGAAGCGTAAAGGGGAGATGGTCAGGCAGCGCCTGTGGAGACAGAAGGATAGTCCGTGTGCTGGGTGCAGACTCTGCATCACACTGAAGCGTAAAGGGGAGATGCTCAGGCAGCGCCTGTGGAGGGAGAAGGATAGTCCGTGTGCTGGGTGCAGACTCTGCATCACACTGAAGCGTAAAGGGGAGATGCTCAGGCAGCTCCTGTGGAGACAGAAGGATAGTCCGTGTGCTGGGTGCAGACTCTGCATCACGGCAAAGCGTAAAGGGGAGATGGTCAGGCAGCGCCTGTGGAGGCAGACGGGTAGTCCGTGTGCTGGGTGCAGACTCTGCATCACACTGAAGCGTAAAGGGGAGATGGTCAGTATAAGCAGTGAGGAGGAGGGATGAAACAGGAGCTGGAAAGTGATAGGCAGAACCAGGTGAAGCAAGAGGATGATGCAAGTGGGGAGAAAGGAGGTGTGGGAGAAGAAACAATGGATTATGGAGACAAAGACTGCAGATTTTGCAATACGATTAGTAAGGAAGGCGATAGATTGGTTACGTGGGAATAGTCCACGCTCCAAACCTAGTCGGACAACATTTGACGACTCTTTCTCTGCCACATCGATGACTGCATTGCTGCGACCTCCAGCACTTGTGCAACTCATCGACTTCGTTACTAACTTCTGACCCCTCTCAAATTCACCATTTCTGACATTTCCCTCACAGGAACCCTTATCAATGCCACATTTCCATTCTTTCAAGATTCATCTCACAGTGCTTCCAAACTCACTTATTGTAACTTACAGTAATTGTTTAGGTCTTGCACTGTACTGCTGCCACGAGACAAATTTCATGACATTTGTCAATGATAATAAGTCTTCACTTCAAATTAACTTTTTTAACTTGCTCCAAGCTGTACTGCTGAGCTATACACAATAGATTCAAATTCACAAGCTATAAAAATATATACAGCTTTTGAGCAATTGAGGAAATGTGCAGATCCTCCTTAGACTCAGGAATAGGGATGTACACCACAAGCAGGGAACTACACCATCTTGGGTCCTGTAGCGTAGTTCAGAAACACTGAAGCAACCCCAGATGCAGACCTCCACTTACCTGGTACTCCATCAGCTGCTGCAGTCTGTCTCTGATCTTCTCACACCGCTGCTTCAGGGTTAATCCCAACATGCAGAGTCTTTCCTGCAGGCACCTCGTCGTTTCCTCAATAACATCCTGGTTCTTTTTAGTCTCAGGAAGAACATGGAAGAACTCATCCTTCTTCCCGTTTACTTCTTCAATCACATCCTCAATATCTGTCGCAAGGCCCTAGGCAACAAAAGAGAATAATGCCCTCCACAAATGCTATTGCTGGTCCTCACCTGCAGACATCTTCATTTCAAGTACTGGCTACAGTCCCATTTTCCACCTGTAGCACTCTTCGGGACACCACGTAGAATCCAAAGGGACAACGTGAATATCCACAGCTTTCCCAAAGGTCTGCCCGGGACCTTACTCCAAGTTAACTCTAACCCACGCCTGTCACAGCAGTGAAAGCAGCTGCCCTTTAGCAACAGCAAACTGACTTCAATCCTGACCTCTGATTCTGCCTGTGTGGAGTATGCAGGTTCACCCTGTGACTACATGGGCTTCCTCCCACATCCCAAAGACGCGATAGTAGGTTAATGACTACTGTAAATCTGACAGAAAGGATCAAAGGGGAATGAGATTAATAAAATCACTGCTCTGGAGACAGCATTGAACCAGCAAGCCCCATGTTCTCCTTCTGAGTTGTTATATAGAAACGAAAAATCGAGAGAAGACATCGGCTCCCAGAGAAAGGGGTAAAGGCTTTCTAATTTTATACATACAAAGAAAAATGAATTTAGACACCCTTTCCTGAAAGGCATTCACAAATATTGAATAGCCATGTCCAGGGGGCAGGGCCTCACTGCTGTTACAGCTGTTGCTCGATTGCGGCCAGCTGCTAGCATTGAGACAGCTGCAACGGGCTAGGCCGAGGTGCTGGGAGCCAGGCTTCCTGTGAAAGACTGCACTCTGCCCATGCCGCAATGGGCTAGGCCGACATGCTGGGAGCTGGGTTTCCTGTGAAAGACTGCACTCTGCCCATGCCGCAATGGGCTAGGCCGACCTGCTGGGAGCTGGGCTTCCTGTGAAAGACTGCACTCTGCCCATGCCGCAATGGGCTAGGCCGACATGCTGGGAGCTGGGCTTCCTGTGAAAGACTGCACTATGCCCATGCTGCAACGGGCTAGGCCAATGTGCTGGGAGCTGGGCTTCCTGTGAAAGACTGCACTCTGCCCATGCCGCAATGGGCTAGGCCGACATGCTGGGAGCTGGGCTTCCTGTGAAAGACTGCACTATGCCCATGCTGCAACGGGCTAGGCCGAGGTGCTAGGAGCTGGGCTTCCTGTGAAAGACTGCACTATGCCCATGCTGCAACGGGCTAGGCCGAGGTGCTAGGAGCTGGGCTTCCTGTGAAAGACTGCACTATGCCCATGCTGCAACGGGCTAGGCCAATGTGCTGGGAGCTGGGCTTCCTGTGAAAGACTGCACTCTGCCCATGCCGCAACGGGCTAGGTCGAGGTGCTGGGAGCCAGGCTTCCTGTGGAAGCATGCACTATGCCCATGCTGCAACGGGCTAGGCTGAGGTGCTGGGAGCTGGGCTTCCTGTAGAAGACTGCACTCTGCCCATGCCGCAATGGGCTAGGCCGACATGCTGGGAGCTGGGCTTCCTGTAGAAGACTGCACTATGCCCATGCTGTAATGGACAATAATGCCTAGGGGTGGGGAGGCAGAAATTGGGGGCGATGTTAAATCAGACCCGTTAGCTTTCCCTGATCACTATAAGGGCTGGGAGGTCTGTTCCTAGTGTTGTTTATCTGCTCTCATTCTTTATTTTTTTATCTCTTTAACATCTGTACAAAGGGGAAACCACTGTCCTGCTCACCTCTACAAAATTCCCATTGACACACCACGACAAAATCTATTCCATAAACATAATATCAGTCACATTGATAATTTTCTTACCTCTTCGTGATTCAAGTGCGCTTCTAGTTTTTCCAGAACAAAATTCACATTGACAAATATGTGATCTTCAACACAGTCTAGCCAGTGGCAGGCAGCGGACACACCATCAAACAACTTTTGCTCCAGGGACAGGCTCTGTTCCTCAGTATCTTTACCCTTCATACAGAGATGGACGGTAACAGTGACTTGGTGCATTGATCAAAAAATCCTTTCCAACAAAAGATGAGAAAGAGAGCTGGTACTTACCTGCGTAGGAATATCTCTGAAAGCTTCACTCAGGTCAGTCAAGAGAGATTTGGCTGCCTGCAGGGATTTCTCCAAAGTCTGAGATTCCCCTTTAAATAAAGCCATACCACTCGATACTCCACTGGCCAAACCGTAGACCTGCTAACATTACAGGAAGGAAACAGACAATAATTATTCTCAAGTAAGTGTTAGGCACAGACTGGAGTGGAGCAATGGCATTCCATCAGTTAGTACAATTACCAGACATTACTAATACATTGATACATCCATACCAAAGTATTTACAGAAAGGGGTCTTTGGTTGTTAATAATGACGCCCTTCTGGTAGAAGATGACAGCACACCCACCAATCTCTGGGGACAGGGTTCAGTAATCTCAGCGGACAACACTCCACCCTGAATCAGAAGGTTCCAGCTCTGCCCCGTTAATCAAGTGGAGCCACTCAGTGCACTACTGAGTCCAAGGGGTAACTTCTGGAAAAGTTCTGCATTCAAGGATCTGACCATCCCTTCCTCTGGATTCAAAGAATTACCCACAGCAGAAGAGTAACTTGGCCCATCATTAACTCTCAACCAGCATCACTAAAACAGATTAATCGATTATGATCACTGATTACTGCTGTCTGGGAGCTTGCTCTGTTTAAACCAGCTGCAGTGTTCTGCACCTTTCAACAATGGGACTTCCACGCAGCAAAGTGGAATATCCTGGCACTGTGAAAGGTGCTCCAGACGTACAATTTCATTCATTTGTAAACTCTCGCACTGTAGAGATGCAGGTTGGACACTCCAAAGGTTACCTGGTGCTCCAGTGCATTTTTGAACATCTTCTGTTTATTGCTGATTTCCTTTTGGAGATTCTGCCATTTCATTCTCAACTGCTGCAACATAAATGCCTTCTCTCCGTCAAAACCAAGCTCCTGCGATAACGGTTCAAGCTGAGCAGTCTCACTGAGAAAGTGGGGGGACAAAAAGCAAAGTCAATGGCATCATTTCCTCATTCCGCAGCAGACCTCGATGTTAGAAAAATATCCGATTACTGTCAATACTTGACCCATCTCTCTCCTGAGGTGATTAACACGTCAACTCCTTACAGGTCTAGATCCTCGTACTCTTTGCTCCTGGGAGCTGGTAGTACATTGGCCACTGGCACTGAACCTCACTGACCCCCTCAGCAGGTTCTCCCCAGATTTAACTTGTGGGGTTTAGGAAGTGAGCTTGGGTAGAGTTCTAGTGACTCTCATAAGACAATTATACTGCTCTAACTATACCACTCTAACAAGGCACAAGTTAGAGCCAACCCACAAAAATCAAGGTGCCATCTTCTCATTCAGCAAAAGACGGTGAACTTGGTTGCTCAGAAAATCATCTGATTATGGGGAAGGATGGGCCATTTCAAAATCAAATAAAAATGGCTGGAAATCTGAAATAAAAGCAGAAAATGCAGGAAACACTCAGGTTAGGCAGGATCTACGGAAAGAGAAATACCATGTAAGATACCATGTCATGTCCAAGTCATTTTGTCAGCGTTGAGAAAGAGGGGATTACAAGTTTGGTTTCAGTTGCAGACAAGGTGTTGGGAGAGAGGGAGAGAGTCAAGGGTAGAACAAAGGAAATATCATATATGGAGTGAAACCAAGTGAGATTACATGATAGATAGAAGCATATCATGTTTCTTTGTTTGTTACATATTGTCAGCATCAGGACAAGTGGGGCCTCACTAGTGGAGATAGAAAAGTAGAACCAGAAGTTACTGATGGTCAGTCCTAATACATACAGAAAGTAAGAGAAAATTCTTTCTCAGTCCTGGCAAAGAGTTTCAGACCCAAAATACTAACACTGTTTCTCATTCCACAGAGGCCAACTACTTGCTGGGTACTTTCCATTTGATATAACCAACTAAGGGCTCCCCCAGCCCAGATCAGGTAACTCACTGCAGTGGAGACAAATGCCAGTTTGTGTGACTCACCAGCTCAATGGTCTAACAACGGCCCCACCCACAGCTCTGCTTTGAGAACTGTAAACACTCCACTCCACCCTCAAACCCTCAGTTCTGAGGAACAGTCTCTTATCTGAAACATTGATGGATTTCTCTTTCCACAAGCACTGCCTGACAGGATGAGTTCTTCCAGCATTCATGATCTGATTTCAGATTCTACCATCTTTAGTGTGATTTTTTTTACCATTATGGTGGATTCAAGGCTTCTCGGAGATGCTTATCCAGTGAGTAACCTCATTAAACTAGATGACCTGGTCCGTTGTGTTCCTGGTTATGCTACCGTTATATGTAGCAAATTGTGTCTGCTATGATTTCTATACTCCACTGGTGGCCTCCAGTGGGAGACTGCGTCAGGCCAGAGATCGGGAGGCAGCATGACAGAGGATGATGGCCATAGGCCAGCGGTCTCTCCCAACTGAAAGACCCAGTTTCAGCTGTCACTCCCCTCTATGCTGACGGAGGGCATTTTCAAAGTTCTGGGACATTCGTGATTATTAGTATGGACTTTAGTTTATATCGGTCTCCTTCAGTTTTTCCTTTTTTTTTTCCTGTTACCGATTGGCAGGTGGGCAATATGAACTTTTTTCTGGGCAAGGGAAGGGCTTGGAAGTTAGGGATTCAAAGTTATAGCTGCCGTGCCGGGGTGAGCAATCTGTTAGTTTTTGTGCAAGAGAGTAGTTGGGGTTTGCGAATTTTGGTTCTTTTACTTTTTCGTGCAGAAGGAGGGGGTTAATGTCTTTTCTTTCAATGTCTTCCATGGTTTTTCGATATTTCGTGGCTATCTGGAGAAGACGAATTTCAGAGGTGTATTCTGCGCACATACTTTGATATTAAAATCAACCTTTGACTGCAGGATGATTTGGGATGGCTTGAGACTGTGATTTTCACCAAGTGGTAACAAGGAGCCACTTACATTCAGCAAAGTAAAAAAAACAAACTGCTGGAGGAACTCAGTGGGTTGAGCAGCATCTATGGAGGAATGGAACTGTCGACCCTACATCAGCAATGATAGTGAAGAGGGGAGGGGGAGGGGTGTGATTTGAATATCTGCAGTCTCCCGTGTAGTCATTTTTGTTAGTATTCTGAGTTGGAGTCTATTGGGTACTTTTCAACAGATTGTCAAGTAAATTAAGCCTCCAGAATTTCAGTGTAAACAGATCTCAAACCACCACAAAGTTGGAGCTCAAAAAGTCAGGAAAGGGGACCTACTGGAACACAGCTTCATCTTTCACTGTTGATCCTAGCAGGTTTAAAACAGACAAAGAGTCTCCTGTTGTTATAATACTGTTGAATATTTCTGTAGTACAATATGGTTTACCTTACAGTTTACATCACTGTAACCTTGTTCCTTCCTGTCTGTTAACACTTCATCCTCAAATCACTTTACCTTGTACACCTCAAGGTACCACTGTAATGAATTGATCCGTATGGACAGTGTGCAAGTTTTTAACTGTATATGTGACAATTAAATAGGTAAATTCCTTTATTACTTTCATAAAGAGAATGTCGAGGTTGAGTGGGACCTTTGAGTTAGCTGGTTGATATACTGAGGCAGTGAGGCGTGTAGACAGAGTAAACGGAGGGGAGGCTGGTTCCTGTGATGCACTGAGTGTGTCCACAACTCTGCAGTTGTTTGCAGTCAGTGGCAGAGCATTAGCTATACCAAGCCATGATGAATCTAGATAATATGATTTCTATAGTGCATTACTAAAAATTGGTAAGGGTCAATAAGGAAGTGCGAGACTTCTTTCACCTCCTGAGGAAGTAGAGGTGCTGGTGAACTTTCTTAGCTGTGCACCTCTGTGATGTCTACTGGTGATGTTCACTCATAGGAACTGAAAACTCATTTCTATTGACCTCAACACTTGATATAAACGGGAGCATGTGTACTGGCCCTCTTCCTGAAGTCAATACGCAGCTCTTTCGTTTTGCCAATATTGAAGGAAAGGTTGTTGTCAAGACAACCTGTTATGAAGCTTTCCATCTCCTTCCGGTACTCCAACTCTTATTATCTGAGATACGGCCCACCATGGTAGGCAAAGACAGAGCAGAATCTGGTCGTGCATAGGGAAGAGTATGGGAGAAGCTGAGGGCACCAGTGTTGATAGTAATTGTGGGAGGTTCTCATGGCCATCCTTACTGATGTGGTCTGTTGGTTAGGAAGTCAAAGGGAGAAGTTGAGTCCGAGGTTTGGGAGCTGGGAGATAGTTTTGCTTCAAATTACCTGTCTCTGCTTCACCAATTTTAGATGAAGAACAAGGATGACGCAGAAACGTGGGTGCTCACCTGGCCTGTGACCTCTGCTCCTCACTCAGAACTTCCACACTGGTCTGCTGCGTCAGGATCTTCTCTCCACTGCTCGCGACTGACCGCAGCAGATTCTTCTGCTCTGCTAGCTGCTGTTCCAGCTCCTATGGACAGATTCACATAGTCAGCCAGAACTCTAATGATACACGAGCAAACAGCACACACAAGAGGAACTGACCAGCTATCATTTTGTCAGTAGAGTCCACACCCAGTCTGGACACCAGGTCCACTCAAGACTACATGACAAAACGACTTTCCACAGTCACGCACGCGATTGCCATCAGCAAAATGTGATCGCGATGGCGTCTCATTTACCTTGGAAAACTATTTCACTTCTGATAAACCCTGGGAGAAAATATTTCTTCTAACTTTCATTTTACTCAGCAATAATTCTGATTTGAATCTTCTTGTTAGATTCACTAAAAAAAAGCTTTCCAAATTTTTGAAAGACATTATAAATCCTCTTCCAGAAGATAGAAGCATGGACTCAGTGTAATAAAGCACGGAAAAAGGCACTTCAGTCCAACTTAACTGGGCCAACCAAGATGCCCATCCACAGCCATCCAATATGCCTGTATTTGGCCCGTATCCCTCAAAACTTTTCCTATCAATATTTTTCCCTTTAATATAAAAGTAAGCTCTTAGTGCTAGCATCCAAGTTTCAGATGTCAATTTATCCCCAAGGAACCACTTGCCTTCTGTCTCTGGAGACTGTTCTGCTGGTTTTGGTAGCGTGTGGCCCGAGCCTGGACCAGCCAGTCTTGGAAATTAGGACTTGCGTGGAATGGAGAGTCTGCTTCCATGTTCTCCCTCTCCTGCACCACACCATCCTTTATTAGAAGATAAACTCATGGTTACTCTATGGGATTACATCCATACATTCCTAATCACCTCTCTTCTTCTTGGTATAAAAGCATTACAGTTTTTGATTCAAGGATTTTTGAAAATTCATCTTGAAAGTCCAGTGTCTTGAAAAAGTATTCGGCCCCAACTATTTCCACATTTTACTGTCCGATTTTCAAAATTTTAAATATATTGAAGGAGGATTTTTGAGCTGATCTACAAAACATTGTGCATCATGTCAAATCAAAAGAAAAATTCCAAACCCCGTCAACAGTTTACTAAAAGTTAAAATTGAAAATCCCTTTGTAATTACTACGCTAACTTTCTTCAGGGACAATCACCTTACCACTCATCCATATTTGTTGATGCAGAAAATTGAACAATCGCCTATTTTTAATGAATTCATAAGAATAAATACCAACACCCTCTCCCCCCCCCCCCCGTAAAGTCCAAAAGTATGGCAGATTTTCAACAGGCCGAACCAAATGAAGACAAAAGAGCATTCAAGATAAGTCAGGGAAATGATAATAGAGAAGCACAAATCTGGGGAAGGGCACAAGACCATCTCAAAGGCACTGAACGTAACTCAGAGTTCAGTGCAGTATGCACTGTGAAAAAGTGGAAAGAATATGAAACCACAGCCACACTGCCTAGGAAAGGCTACCTCGAAACTTCGTCACCAGAAGAGAATGGTGTTTGTAAGTGAGACTACTGAGATGCCAACAGTCACTCTGAGTGAGCTGCGAAGTCAGTGTCTGCAACTGGAGATGAAGTTCATGGCTGCACAATCTCTAAGGCCTTGCACTAAAAGGGTATTTATGGAAAATTGGCAAGGAAGAAGCACTAGCTTAAAAAAAGAACATATCCTTGCCTGTAAAGACTTTGCAAAGCGTCACTTAGAAGATAATGTAAAGCTGTGGAAGGAGGTCTTGTGGTTATGCAAGACTAAAGCGGAACTTTTTGGCCTAATACTAAGCAGTACATGTTGCATAAATCTAATACTGCACATTCCTACTGTAAAGTACAGTGGAGGTAGCAACATGCTATGGGAATGCTTTTCAGCAGCAGGGTCTGGAAATCTGGTCAGGATTAATTGAAAGATGAATGCTGCTAAATACAGAGTGATCCTGGATAAAAACCTGCTAGCCTCTGCCAGAAAGCTTAAACGGGGGAGGAAGTTCGTCTTTCAGCAGTACAACAGCCCAAAGCACACTGCCAGAACAACCAAGGAGTGGCTTCAAATGAAGAAAATTGATGTCCTTGAGTGGCCCAGTTAAGAGTCCTGACCTTAACCCAATCGAACATCACTGACAAGAACTCAAGATTGCTGTCCACCATTGCTTCCCAATTAACCTGGCACAGCTTGAGCAATTTTGCAAGGAGGAATGGGAAAAAATTGCTCCATCGTGTTATGCAAAGCCAATACAGACTTATCCAAAAGGACTACTGGCTCTAATAGCTGCAAGAGATGGTTCAGATAACTTCTGAAATTACAGCTTTTGAATTTTTAGCTTTTCATGCTTTACAATTTTCTGTTTTTTGGGCTCTACTGTGGGAAAAAAAGCATATGATTCACAAATAAAAATTCTTAGCTAAATTGATCAAAATCCCAGAGCACAGCTAGAGTCACGGAGGCCGAAGCATATACTACTTTCACTAATAAATTAATTGATTAGGCTTCAAAACAAGAATTTAATAGCCTCATGGTTTGATACCACTTCCTTGTACAAGAAAGACAGTCAGCAAATTTTTTAAAAAAGATGCTGGAAATCTGAAGACGGAAAATGCTAGAAATACTAGCCGATCGGGCAGCATCTGTGGAGAAAGAAACAATTAATTCTTCAGATCCGGAGCCCTTCCTCAAATTCGGGAAAAAAACTGTTTTTCAGAAACAGAGACGGTAAAAGAAAGGGAGATAACTCCGGTACCAGATGACCTAAGGTGAAGTTATAAGATCAAGCTTCTTTGTCGACATGTCCAGCAAGTCAGATTATATAGAAAAAAAATCCTAGTCAAACTGATGATAGCAGAAATGATGGCCGGGTCTGTAGTACAAAAAGAAAGAGCGAGTTATCCTAAGCTGGAGAACTTAACACTGAGCCTTGAAAGCTACAACATGCCCAGAACGGGTGGTCCTTAATGTACCTTGTCTGGGCATGTTGCATACTACCAGACGTTCAGGAAATTGAGGATTTTGGGCTTTGGGCAGGAAATAGCAGTTGAGGCTAAATATCAGCCAGATTTTATTGAATTGGTGGAATAGCCTCAAGAGATCACGAGACCATCTCCTGCTCACATCCTTCGTGCTCTGACTTCTAAATGTTTAAGACAAAATTTAACGTCTCTATTGATCCAAATTCACTTCCTTTGGATTATTACTGCAGGTCCAAAACATGATCATACACCACCAAATTTTTGGGGGAGTTGGGAGCAGAACAGCTGTTCTGGGTCAAGGGGCTAAAAAAAAAGGGGGAAATATAAAAATTACTAAGTACATTTAATGAAATAATAGATCAAACATAACAGGGTCCCGTCATGGATATCTCTCATCCTTGCACATCCATTCAAAAAGCTATGAATTTGACCAAGTTTAGCAATTTAACATCCTATTGATTTACACTGCTACTTTATGACATCATTATTAGTTGCAAACTGAAAGCTAGTATTCAAATACACAATTAATTATTTAGAATTTACATCACAGTCCATCTTACATCAGTACCGAACTTTGTACCATCACCAACTGCGTTGCAAGTAATGTTTTGCACATGGTTAACTCAAGACTTTCATTGTGTCACTGTTTCTAACAATTATGCATTTGGCATACACTTCCTGTTCTGTACACTCCCTGCCCATACACCAATCTGGGCAGGACTCCAAACTAAAGCAAGACATGTTTATGGAAACACCAGGATTATAATGAATGCAATCAGTCCTTAAAATAATGTGAGTTATCTACAACAGAAAAATTAAATCAGAGAATTAAATTAAATTACTACTATACTGCACTGAACAGGAATGTGGGTATGGTAGTAACAGCCTTACTTTGATACTGATCCTTCTGTCCTGCAACATCTTCTGCAACTCCACCAAGCTTCCCTTCAGATTCTGGAGTTTCTCAGTCAGATGCTCAGCTTGCTCTCGGGTCTGGGGCTTCCCTTCCAGGAGCAGATTCTCGCTGTTCACTGAGAGCTCGGAAACAGAGGCCACTTTACGCTCAATCTCCATCAGGATGTTCTGCAGCAGATGGGCAAGAGCAGCAACTCCATCTATTTTCTCATGGACAAGAAACCAACAATCACATCCACCCCCGCCCCCTGCCAACTTCCCGAGGTCCAATAATCATTATACTTCACAGCTGATCTGATACATGTCTTAGAATCAGCCTTACACATTCTTGTGATGTGGTGGCATCCTACTGCGGTAGAACAGGTGCATCACTTATTGACTGGCTGCCTTGGCCAACATTCATCCTATACTCAAACCAGAGAACTTAGTTGGCATCACGTCCTATATTGTGAGGGCCCAATCCGCACAAAGTGCTTGCTGCATTCCCTACTCTACAAAGTAACTACACCTCTAAATAGTACTTCATTGGTCATCAGCAATTCAAGACATCGCAAGCAAATATTTATGCGGTCCTTTCCTTCTTGGATTAACCTAACGGGGGAAAGTTCATTGTGACTGCAATGGGTAATTCTTCTTGGCCAATTCCAGCAACGGAGAAAATATCCACAGTAACTGCTCATCAATTATAAACTCAATTGTGCAAAATATCCAGCCAAGCTCATATATGCAGACACAGGTCTCAGGTGGTAACGTTGCCTTGCAACTTTAAGTACCTCTTCTTAGCCAATGGGTGTGAGGATGTACAAAATCTAAGTGAATCCTGTCATGCAGAGGGATTACATGAGAACTGAGGCCACAATTCTCCTTAGGTGTAAACCTAAACGAATGCATGTCACTTTTCAGAGAAAAGCAGTACAGATCTTTGGTGATGCTACCACATTTCTCATTAGAATTGTGACAATACTTCAAAAATATTTTTCTCTGCTTATCATTCACTTTTCTTTTGTGATTGAGGGTTAAATAAAACCCAAGCCATTTTTCTTTTGCAGCAGCTGTGGCAAAGACGACCCAGTTAAAGCTCTAGACACGACAGGAAAGTGATTCTCTATTATTTGGAGCTCGAGTTTAAGCCAATACCTGACAGTCAATAAGTTGCTCCTCCATGTCCATCTGCTCTCCAGAGACTTCCAGTGCAGAGTTCAAAGCGGCCTTTGTGGTCAGCAGCCAGCCGTTCAGCTCATCGGCCTCACCGTGATATGTTTGAAGGGCTTGTATCTGCCGCTGTTCTTCCACCTGGTCATTCAACCTCTCCTAAAGCAGCAGAGAAGATCCTTTTTATTACCACCAATCTTGCTGGTTTACGGCTACTTTTACTAGCCCCTCCATTCTGTCTTCAAGTTCCCACTACCAGAGCTGACAGGCTGCCCCAAACAGAGTTTACAGTAATTTCCACTTGATTTCACTGTCCTATTCTCACTTCTCCCTCCATGGTAACATTGATGCTGAAGATAATCTTGAGGAACCTCATCTTGCCAGTCTCAACATTACGCTCAACTGCCCTAAACCATAGCCACTAAGGCCATTATGGCCACAACCACCTTGGCTTTACAGAGGAGCACTTTTAGTAAAAGACTAAGACAACCGTGCTGCTCCACAGAGCGTTGTATGAGGCCATTCTTACCCACGGCCATTAGGCTCAATGATGAGTCAACCTATAGCCAGGGAAGTGAAGACTCCTCCTATCAGACTATTTGAGGCAACTTATTTTTTATTATTATTTCTTACTTCTCTTCTAATATTTGTATATCTGTGCACTTGTAATGCTACCGTGACACAGTAATTCCCCTTGAGATTAATAAAGTATATTTCCATTTATTTCTCACTCAGCAGCTGCTGCTCATGACTCCACTGCACTTAACCATTCATGTGACCCATTTCTTCTAGTTCCTTTACCCAAGCCTCTGACGACCACTTTTGTCTTGCACCATCATCCCTGTAAACATTTAACCACTTTTAACCATCCATTCCTATGCATTCTTACCTTCGACACAGCCTTAATTATTCTTTCCTGTGCTACTCCTAAGACAAGCAGGCTGTCCCTGTCTACATAACAGAACATTTCTTCTAATTTATTCATGAAGGGTGGGGGGAAATGAGAGGAAAGAATTCTTGATGTAAAAGAGAATCTGTATTGTATTTTACTGCCTGACTCCATGAAGGCTGCAAGGTATTTCAATAATGTAAAGATATTTTCTCCACTTAATCAGGATGGATGCAGTTCCAATAATATGCTGAAGAATCAAGTATCTTCCAGGAGAAATCAATCATGTTTAAATAGTATACCATCCACCATCTAAACAATTGAACAATTAGCAAACACATTTAATACAAGCATTTGGTCATGGCAGGGGTCAGAGAGGTACGATGCACTGTGCTGTTTTATGTCCATCACCTCCTGCGGCTGCAGTGGACATAGTCTACAAAATAACTGCAGCACTTTCCACAAAGCCTTCAAACCCCGCCCACAATGCCAACTTCCAAGATCCTAACACTCTGTGCCCCTTTCTAATTTATTTTCCTCTCACCAAGAGGTTACTCCCTCAATCCTCCTAAGTTTCTCTCCTTCCACTTTATACTCGGCCTGTCCTGTTGTCATGTGCCAATTCAAACAATACTAATCCTTTTGGTCATATCAGTTACATTTCTTCCCACGATTCTCCATTAAGAGTCATCATCTTAAACTCAGTTCTCAGACCTTTTCTTCTCAAGTGCAGTCTTCATTACTGTTGTACCTTTACCACCAGAGAGCTCCAACCATTGCCAAAAGAACAGTGCCTAAATTTGCTTAGCTTACAACCGGATCCTTTACATACGCTTGTTATGATCTACAGTCTGGCTCTTTAACCTCTCACCAGCTATCTCCCTGTCCCTCTCAGCCCATCAAACTTAAAGGAGCCCCGTTCCCGTTCAGCTCCTTGAAACTGGTGCCTCCCTCAGAAGCAGCTCATCACTCCACCTGATAAAAACAGAACCCCTCAAAAAAAAAAGGTGAAAATGGAGAGAATTCAGTTGCAGCAAACCTCCAGAAGTT
This sequence comes from Mobula hypostoma, assembly GCF_963921235.1. NCBI lineage: Eukaryota > Metazoa > Chordata > Chondrichthyes > Myliobatiformes > Myliobatidae > Mobula > Mobula hypostoma. The sequence continues at coordinate 88,747,963 of NC_086104.1, read as the reverse complement.
GTTTCTTTCCCAAGGCTTTCATCCTGATGGTGGCCATGCGCTCCGCCAGGACAGTCAGTGTGGACTGCATGGCTAGTTGGTCAGCAGTGTCAGCATCCACTGTGTCCGATACCAGCTCTTCCGCGAAGCAAATCTGCAGCTCGTTGATCTCATCCTGAAGCGTCACGATCTCCTCCATCAGCCCCTAGGACACACAAACGTCCCAAAGGTGAGTCTCAATATCCTCACTTTTCCAAGCTGAACCCGAGTCATTCCTGCAGCAGTTTGGAGACAAGCCTCTTGAGAGCAGAGCCCACTGACTAATCGGGGGGCGTACCTGGTGTGCCGCCATCTGGAGGTCATGACTCTTGCCTGTATCGAGCGCCTCACCGAGCTTTCCCTCGATCAGCTCCATCTTGGTCGACACTGACTGCACTGAGTCCTGATACTTCTGCTGCCGTTCAAGGGCCTCGTACAGGGTACGCTGCTTCTCACTGATCTGCAACACGGAGAGGTTAACTTTCACACCACACACAACGCCATCGCTGCACCTACTGCATCCATTCATGACCCGTTTGACCAGGAGCCTTTCCCAGAAACTGTAGTGCAGAAAGCAGTGTAGCTGACAGAGTTCTGGGTCAGAGGTCAGGGGTTCCTCCCAGCTCAGCATCATTGCAGAGGGACATACGCAAGATGTGCTTCTTCTAGCTGCACACAAGCTTAAACTTCAAAATTATTATGAATGTAATGTACAGACGTGTAACACATGCTAAACCTGTAACTGACCGAAAGGTTAAATGAAATTTCTATCCCAATGTGCAATGGGACCCCAGTGTCAGAGCCTGCAGCTAAATTTCATTAGGAGTTTGAGGAGAATAGGCAAGTCAAAAACACTACTTAACTTCTACAAATGTACCATTGAGATCATTCTGACTGGTTGCCTCACCATCTGGATTGGAGGTGCCAATGCGCAGGATCGGAAAAAGCTGCCGAGGTTTATAGGCTCAGCTCGTTCCATCACAGGCAGCAGCCTCCCCACCACCGAGGACATCTTCAAAATACAGTACAATGACGGCATCCATCACTGAAGACCCCCACCACCAGGATATGCTTTCTTCTCAGTACTACCATCAGGTGGTGGTCCAGGAACTTGAAGGCACACATTGAACATTTTAGGGACAACTTCTTCCCCTCCGCCATCAAATTTCAGAACAGTCCATGAATACTATCTCACTAATTTGCTCTTTTTTGCACTACTTATTATAAGAAATATATTTTAAAAAGTTATAGTTTTGTATATATTATAGTGTACTGTTGCCATAAAACTACAAATTTCATAACATACACCAGTGATAATAAACCCAATTCTGATTCTAGGATGAATCATTTAAACAGACTTTAATTTGGAAAGGATGGTTATATGGAAATCCTAAGGTATTTATTTAAAAGACAAATGTATCATCTCGACCTGTGCTATGTGACAATGTTGCCAAAGTAACAAGCTATTCCTGTTGTTTGCATAAATGACACTGCTGTGTCTAGCTCGTTCTTCAACTGGGATATGCAGGTGATATCAATTTACAAGCCCCTATATTTATATTGTTTTACTTATGAAGTTTGGTCAGCGTTTCAATGAATTTCTTTCAAATTTCCGAACTGCTTTTGTGAGCCTCATCTGATTTTCCCATCTGGATAAGTTCTGACTGACTTTGGTGGCGTTGGGGGGTGGGGGGTGTGGGCAGAAAATGGCGAGGAACTACCTGCAACATCCCCTCTCAGTTCGTGCATCTGCTGTATAATAAGTAACCACGCTGGCAAACCAGCTGTCTCCTTGTGTTACAATACTGTCATTCTTCAGACAAAGGCTTGCTTTCCTCAGGAATGCACTCAAGTAGGTAACACCATCACGTAAGTCAGAAGATTAAGATTTCACATCCCACTAGAGAAATCGGAGTACAATGCTCAACCCAATATCCCAGAGCAGTGGTGTGGATGACGTGCTTCAGATGAGACAAAAACTGAGGCCCTGGTCCCTGTCTACTGTCTCAATTGAACGTGTAGACTCCCTTGGCAGCTTTCAGTGCGAGATTTCAATGCTACTTAGGCAAATCCCACATCCCATAAAAGATCATCTGGATAATTGACCCATGCATAAATTGAAACTTCTTGTGACTGCAAGCATTCTATATATGGATTTTTTTTCCCCTTAATCAAAAATAAACCATCATCCATAGCTATCCAGTTAGTAATACTCTCGTAGAAAATGGAACAAAATTCAAATAGCTCTCGGGAGCTTTCCACCTCCCTGAAGGCACTATCTGATAGCTGACTTCCTCATGTAGTCCAGCCCCTGCTTCTTTATACTGAGCTAACAGAGAAAGTTAGAAGTGTCAGAGGATTCAGCGTCGCACTGCACAGTGACTGCTCCTACATGGCACAAGGACAGCCACTCTGACCCACAGCCCATGTTGTACTCGTCCGATTCCAGGTGACAGCTGGGCTGGGATGGTGTGACTGGCTCATATCCTGTTGCTGCAGGCTGGGAGTTTGGATTCAGCTTAAATCAATTTGGTACAGGTAAAGGTCAAGCTGCTGTTTCTACTAAGAGGCACAAGAGAACAAACTCAACTGGAGCAAGTCAGCATCTGTGGAGGGAAATGGACAGCTGACATCATGGGTCGAGATCATTCATCTGGCCTGAAAGCTACAGGCGAGATGGTCAGTATATATCCTGACCCAAAACATCAGTTGTCCATTCATCTCCACTGTCCGGCCTGACTCTGCTGAGTTTTTCCAGTATCATGCTTGCTATTGGTTGTATTAGTCCGGCACTGACTGAATCCAACAGCTCCATTCACACAGCTTGCAAACCTCTGGTCATATTAAGCTGGCGTGCATTCACACAGCTTGCAAACCTCTGGTCATATTAAGCTGGCGTGCATTTAAAGAAGGCATCGCAGCACCAGCAGCCCACTATGATGGGCAATAAATGCCAATCTTGCAAAGGGGGCATTCAACAAACAAATGATAAAGCTCAAATGCAGGTGGCAATCAGCCGCCTCCACTCCAGCCAGGAATGAGCAAAAGGAACCAGCATGGATAAAGGAGACAGATAATCTTGCCCATCTTACCACATTCTTCAGCGTTTCCCAGGATCGTTGAAGGTCATCGAGCTTGGAAGAAGCCTGGTCTCCCAGTGCAGCCTCGGTGGGTTCCTGCAGAGATGCAGCACTGTTCAAGACCGCAACATCGGGGGCTGCTGTCTGCAAATCTTCTGCAGACAACGTTGTGTAATAAGCACTATCCTACAAACATAAATACTTACAAATTGAGACTCACACCTACTGAGGTCAGGGGCGAAGGATTATTATAAACTATATCCACACATGCCTCAGTGCCAGAAAAAAACAGATCCTACAGACCATCCCTACATGGATAATTAGCAACACTAGCAACTTTGATGACACAGGTCATAAGGGTAGGACTTTCACAGTGAACGTCAGGGCCCTGGGGAGTGTTGTAGAAAGGAGGGAATTAGGAGTACAAGTGCATAGTTCGCTGAAAGCAGTGTTCAGGGCGATAGGGTGGTAAAGAAGACATTTTTCACACTGGCCTTCATCAGTCAGGGCACCAAGTAATGGAAATAGAACATTATGTTTCAACTGCACAGGATGTTGGTGAAGATGCACCTAGAGTATTGTGTACAATTTTGGTTACTCTGTTAGAGGAAACATTTCATTAAACACATCATATGGAAAGAGTGCAGAGAAGACTTGAGAGAATGTTGTCAGGATTCAAGAGCCTGAGTTATAGGGAGAGATTGGGCAGGCTAGGACTTTATTCAATGGAATTTAGGAGACTGGAAGGGGTATCTTATAGAGGTGTATCCAATCATGAGGGGCATAGATGGAATGAATGTACTCAGCCCTTTTCCCGGGGTTGGGGATCAAGAACTAAAAGGCATAAGTTTAGCATAAGAGAGGAAAGATTTAAAAGGAAACTGAATGGTGGTGCATACACAGAACAAGCTGTGGAAGTGGTCAAAGCAGGTACAATAATAACATTTATTAGACACTTGGATGGGTACATGAATACGAATGGTTCAGGAGAACATAGGCAAATGGGATTAGCTCAGATGGACATCCTGGTCAGGATGGACAACTTGGGCCGAGAGTTTATCTCCCTGTTGCTCTGTGACTCTAAATCTCAATCTTCACATTGCCCAACATGCTACGCTTTACGTCAAGCTCATAACTGCAATCCTTGCTCCCACAAAGATACAGTTACTAACAGATCCCCATTGGTTTGAACATTTTGGCTGGAGGATTGGTACAAGCTCCTGATTCCCTCTCTTCTATACTCATCAACCAGAAGGAATTGCATTTTGATAGGGTGACAACCCTACTGTTTACATATCACCACAATCTTCCTTTGGCGAACAGTGTGTAGAAACGGCTGGAGTGATGCCATAACGGCTTCTGCCACATCATGGGCCCATGGTTACCTCTAACTGCCTTTCTTTTACTGTGCTGTGTCCTCAGACTAACCCAACCACAATAAGGAAACAACAGTCTTCTGAAAATGCACCATGCTGAATTAATGGAAAGAGAGGGGCGACGATCTTCCCCAGAGCATTTTGTGGCACTTCTGTAGTTATTCTCTTTTGGACCGAGGGGGTGAGGCGAGTTCACATGCAGATTGGCCTGGGCAAATTCATCCTGTGGTCTTTAAACTGCCATATTAATACCTGCTGGACAACCCTCCCCCAAACCCTAAATTCAGTGACACTGAGCGATCATTTCTCACCATCTGTCTGTGGTCACTGCACATCAAGACCAGCCACGTGACCTAAAGGCTGCATCTGAAACACCCAAGCAGATATTCACGTAAATGTGGTGGTCCAAGTGATTGTGCGGGCACCAAGGCAGCTCTGGTTTTCTCACCTTCATTCCTCACAGGCATCACTCCACACTAGGCAAGGATGTGCTTGCTTCACCTCTATCGGTCCTCTACTATAACGTGGCCTCATCTTGGGCTCATTGTATAGTCGTGATCAAGCTGAACTTCTAACTCCATATCTGCTCCCTCACCAATATCCATCTCTGTAGCACCACTATTCTCCATGCCACAGCTCCTTTGCTTCCAAAGTTCTCATCCCTGCCTATGCCATCGCAGGACTTAACTAATCCAAAGTTCTCCAGGTGAACAGCCTACCTTGATACATCTGTGAAACTGAGCTCATCCACAGCCGCTGCCATAACCTATCTCCTCTGCTTGTGATCTGCAAAGTTCCCTAGCAAGCAGCACCTCTAGTACAGAAAATCACTTTCTTGTTTTTAGGTCCCTCCATGCCTCAAACTACACTGGCTCTGTAATCCCCTCTGTCTAGTGTTCTCCACTTTTCATTACTCTATCACTGGCCAGATCACAATCCCACAATTCCTTCCATTAAACACCCCACCACCTAATCTCACTTTGACCAAGTTTTCATCCACCTGTCCTAATATCTTCTTCAGTTTACAGTCACAAGGTGAAGGACATTGGCGACCTCTCCACTGTTGAATGGTACTATTCAAATTGGAGACTGTTATGGTCAGGGCAGCTCCCAAAGAGGGAAGGAGGTATCTTTGTTTAAATTGTTGTTACCCGCATGCCCAAGATGGCATAGAGTAGATGCCAGGTCTGATGCCATCATCTGAGGCTTCAACTCGTATTTAGTGCCTCCTGAAACAAAGCCAATGAGGAACTCTCTGCAAATATCATGATGTAGCTCAGAGATGATGTCAACCAAGGCAATATTGACTATCCATCCCGACATATTAAGAGTGTGCCCATCGGACCCAGAGAAATCAGGGTAAAGTAAAAATGTCTACAGAAAGTAGATAGATATACTTTGCTAAGTAACATAATGGACCAGTTAATGCAGTGGAGGAGTTGCCTACCGTTAGTGGTTAACTGCCTAAACAAGAGAGATATTGGTAGAAGAGTAGGAATGAAGGGATGGATTCAGTGAACAAGTTAAGGCACTAGCAGGAGTGATGGATGAGGATTAGAGCAGCAGACCAAAAGGTGAACCAGCAGTGGACTTTTGTGGCAGGATTAGGAGACTGGAAGTACACACTTCAATGGATGAAACATGGGACCAGAAAGAAGGCTTATTAAATGAGTTAGAGAACTGGGTGATTGGGCAATTAGCCAATGATCTTGCATTTCTGGAGAATCTGTCAAGACTGTGAGCTTCAGAGACTGAGCCAGCACTTAATTGCCCACCACTGGTTGCCCTTCAGAAGGTAGTGGTGAGCTTCCTCCTTGAACAACTGCAGTCCATGTGTGGGCATACCTAAAATACTATTAGAGAGGGAGCTCTGGGATTTTGACCCAGTTGTGGTGAAGTAACAGCAATACATTTCCAAGTCAGGATGGAATGTGGCTTGGAGGGCAGCTTCTAACTGATGGTGCTCCCATACTTTTTCTTTTCTTGCCTTTCTAGATGGTAGAGGTCGTGGCATTAGAAGGTGCTGTCTAGGGAGTCTTGGTGAGTTACGTAGATGGTACCCACTGCTGCTACTGTACATTAGAGGTGGAGTGAGTGAATGAGGTGCCGACCAGGTGAGCTGCCAAGTCCTGGATGGTGTCAAGCTTCTGGAGCATTCCTGAAGCTGCACTCATCCAGCAGAGAGTACTCTATCATTCTCCAATCTGTCCATCACACACACAGTGGACAGGATCTGGGGAGTTAAGAGGCAGTTACTCACCACAGGAATCTTAGCCTCATGCCTGCTCTTGTCGCCACAGTGTATCGCTACTCCAGATCAGTTTCTGGTCAATGGTAAGAGCCAGGATATTGACAGAGGGGAGTTCTGTGATGGTAATGCCATTGAGTGCCAGGGGGTGATACTGGATTTTCTATGGCTGGACATTGTCTTTGCTTGGCATTTGGAGGGCACAAATGTAAATTACCATCATCAGACTGAACTTAGTTATTGTCCAGGTTTTGCCGCATTTCAGTGACCTGTTTCATTATCTGAGATGTCACAAATGATGCTGATCATTGTCCAATCTTCAGCAAATATCCCTGCTTCCGTTATTATAACTGAAGATGGTTTTGTCTATGACACTAAACTAGAGATAGTGGTGCTATAAAGTTTGTGAACCCTGTCGAATTTTCTCTATTTCTGCATAAATGTGACCCTAAAATGTGGTCAGACCTTCACTCAGGTACTAAAACTAGACAAAGAGAACCCAATTAAATAAATAACACAAAAAACTTTATATTTGTTCATTTATTTATTGAGAAAAAAATTCAATATTGCATGTATTTTTTGAAAACAGTATGTGAACCTTTACTTTCAGTAACTGGTGTGACCCCCTTGTACAGCAATAACTTAAACCAAACATTTCTGGAAACTGTTGATCACTCCTGGACATCAGCCTGGAGGAATTTTAGGCTATTCCTCCTTACTGCATAAGCTGCTTGCTTCAGGTCCTTCCACAACATTTCTATAGGATTAAGTTCTGAACTTTGACGCACCCATTCCAAAACATAATTTTCTTCTTTTTAAACCATTCTGTCATTGATTTACTCTTGTCTTTTAGATCATTGTCTTGTTGCATCATCCAACTTCTATTAAGCTTCAGGTGACAGACTGCTACCCTGACATTCTCCTGTAAAATGTCTCGATACAATTTTGAATTAATTGTTCCCTCAACGATTGCAAGCTGTCCAGGCCCTGAGGCAGCAAAGCAGCCCCTAATCATGATGCTCCTTCCACCATGTTTCACAGTTGGGATGAGGTTTTGGTGTTGGTGTACCGTGCCCTTTTTCCTCCAAACATAACAATATGCATTTCTGCCAAAAGGTTCAACTTTTGTCTCATCTGTCCACAGAACATTGCCCCGAAGCACTGCAGAATATCAGGTGGTCTTTTGCAAACTTGAGACGTGCAGTAATGTATTTTTTTGGAGAACAGTGACTTCCTCCGTGGTGTCCTTCCATGAACACCATTCTTGTTCTGTTTTTCTTATAGTGGATACATGAACAGAGACTTCAGCAAGTTCTAGAGATTTCTGCAGGTCTTTTGCTGTTACCCTTGGGTTCTTTTTCTTCTCCTTCAGCTTTGCATGTTATGCTATTGGTGTGATGCCCACTCCTAGGGAGAGTAGCAACAGTACTGAGTTTCCTCCATTTGTAGACAATTTCTCTTACTGTGGACTGATGAACATTCAGGTCTTTAGAAGTGCTTTTGTAACCTTTTCCAACTTCATGCATCTCTACAAATCTTCTTCTAAGGTCCTCTGAAAGCTGTGTTGATCAAGGCATGGTGCACATAAACAGATGTTTCTTGAGAAGCGCAGGCTCTGTCAGTAACCTGACCTGGTGTGTCTTTTTTTTAAATATATAGGGCAAGGCACCTTTACAACCCAGATGCCAATCTCATCTCATTGACTGGAACACCGGACTCCAAATAGCTTTTGTAGAAGGCATTACCCCAGAGATTCACATATCTTTTCCAACAAATACATGTAATATTGGTTCTTTTTCTCAATAAGTAAATGAACAAGTATAACATTTGTGTTACTTATTTAATCGAGTTCTCTTTATCTAATTTTAGGACATGTAAAGATCTGATCACATTTTAGGTCACATGTATGCAGAAATAGAGAACATTTTACAGAATTTTTAGCATCACTATACTCCTAGAGTACTGATGCAGGCTTTTGCCCCAAAGCATGAAAAAGTTCCCCCCCCCACCCCCAGGGCTGACAAGATGCTGTCTGAACCACTGAACTCCTCTGGCAAATAGATTGTCACTGCAGATTCCAGCACTTGCAGTCTCGTTTCTCCCACAATGTTGTCTTGTGAATATCATTGACTTATTAAGTTCATCAACCCAGGATTCCACCTAGACGTGGTATTAACCACCTCGTTTGGAGGAGATTGAGGACCATAGGACTAACAATTACCATTAGGAACAACAGGATTTCGCCTTCCTACGTTATGTCGGAGTAAATGGGATGTCTAACTCGTGGTCGAGCATGCCATGAGGATGAAGGATTGAGCAGAAGATAATACCTGGTTAACAGACACATCAGCATTAGCCACAGGTGAGGGAGAGCGACAAGCTGTCGGAGAGGAAAGCTCGCTGTTGGTCCCCTCTTCCCCAGACTCCTCTGTGACAGGTGAGAGGAGGGTGTGACAGCGCCCGGCTGTCATCTGATACAAGCCGGGCAGAAGAGAGACGATTCATTGAGAGAGAGATAAAGAAAGAGGGAGAGAAATCAGGATGAAAGTTACATATGATCACACAGTAAAGCACAAACTATTGAAAACATTACAACCTCCCTCCAGCGACATGAAATTTAAAAAAACACTGAAGGCAATAACACAGGAAGATTAGCATCAACGCACGCCCACCCCAGAGTGCCAGGACTCAGTGACTATAAAAATCTACCGGGGAGGGAGCATGCTAACGCAAGAGGACTAACTCACAAGCGACTAGCAGAGAGATCCGACAGTTTATCAAAGCGGGAGAGTGGGCGATGACTACGTTTTGAATTTGCAACCAATGCGCGCACCGCTGGCAAGGAGAGTTAGCAGAGCCTACCATGACAACGGAAGGGTGGGCCGAGTGTGCCGGCAGGGGCTCCCCATCCAGCTCTTCCAGCCCCTCCACCTCGGTGACCGTCAGCAGCATGGTGGTGTGCTTCGCCTTCATGGTTAACATCTTGCACTTGGTGTTGAGTGCCGCTATCTGCTCCTGGTAGCCTTTGATTTTCTGCGCGAAGTCCTGTTGAGGGCGGAGCGGGGGGGGGGATATCAAAGAGACAATTTAGGAATCCCGTCTGCCGCTCGGACACGCAACACGCTCAGCTCCTCCTCTTTTTCAGTCCCTCTTACAATGAACATGTCTGAAACCAAGCGACTACAGTTGGGCTCCGCCTGCAGGATGAGGGCTAGGGGTGGAGTGCGCAGCACAGGAGCTAACAACACAACCTCTAAAGGCAATCTGCACGGCACAAACAGGAAATAATTTGAGTAATCTCTAACCATCTCCCATTGCCCCGTTCAGAGAAGGCGTCCCAACACTAGCAGCAGAGAGGCACACAGCCAGGTGCTTTACCCTTTGTGCTGAAGGGAAGGCAGATGGTTATAGCTGGAAAACAACGGGTCACATGGCGTCGAGGTTGTTTGGGATGTTAACTCTCAGAAGCCGAACGGGGCTCAAGTCTGCGTTAGTGGGCTGGCGCGGTGCACTACAAACGCCACGTCTTCCCCTATCCGCCTCCGTTTGCAGGTCCCGGGTGCAGCTGACTCACCGGCTCGCTGCCGGGAGCACTGGGTCTGATGCAGCCGAGCGGGCGGCTGGCGGCCGGCGCTCTCCCCACGGTCAGTCAATGGTGGTAAAAGCAGCCTTTAACAGTGAGTGGACGGAAGCAGACTGAAATTTCCCCGGAGGAAGGAGACTCGTTCCGCTTCACTTTGGTCTATCACTCTGTTCGCCAGCACCAAGGTGGTACGAGAAAGCGACTCCTGCAACATCACCACCCGACAGTGCCGTTATCTCCAAACTACTTCTGACATACTGCGACGACACTCATTTTGTGCGCAGCGACCGGCGCGTACTCCGTCTCACTAACCCGGATCCCGGAGTCAGAAGCGATTACATCTTTAACCGCAGATTTCTTACGGGCTTTTGCACCGTCTCTCTCGATTGAGATCGGTGCCGCGCTCCCTGCAGGGGGCCCTATTCAAAAGACCAGCAACTGTGTCTCGTTCAGCAATTGAAATAAACGATCGTTAACAAGCAGAGCAAAACGTAGAGAAAAAAATTAACTTGTCAAACAAACGAGTTTCTTTCTCAAAGTATAATAATCCGGAACAGTGAACTCCGTTCCACCTTTTGTGCCCCTCCGTACAGATGCATCCTAACATGCTGTGTATGAAAAATCCAGCTTTTAGCTCAAATTTCCAGCATTAACAAGGGTTTTGTTTTACTTGGTGGACAGAAAAAGGGAATAAAAAGTATAATGAAGTAAACACCTAATAATCAGATGAATTACAAAAAAAGATTTTTTTTAAAATTGCCAAAAATAACTGGAATCAAAGGGAATACAATCCCGTGCTTTATAATATTAAGCACCAGAGATGCTGTGGCGATAACTAAATCCGTGCATTAAATAGCGACTGTGGACAGGACAAGCCTTGTTCTTTTCTGGTGGGTAATTAAAACAATTTCGCACTTTAATAATGTGGTGAGCAGCTGAAGATGAGTGATCTTGTTCACAACACATAGCCGTGACCGCAGAGATCCTTAGCAATAAACTATAGTCACGCGGAGGGCGGTCCAAGATAACTTCTGAGATGCAGGGCTTACGTTATCAAGGCAAACAATGGCATATCTATTCAGCCGGGCACACGGATGAGTTTATATTAGGCATGGAATTGAAAATAGAAAACCTATTTCAGGTATAGAAAATGAAATAAATGGAAAGATTGGCAAGTAAAGAAGAATTAAATATAATTTTAAAATTAAGCCTCCACCTATATTTAAAACTTAAGATGTTGAATGCAAGTAAATTTGCAGTATTAGGCAAGATTGCTTTATAGTAAATAAGACTAATAAGCAATGAAAATAATTTCAATTGGAATGAACTGAACCCCGAGGTGTACAAGTATCACAATGTAATGTGGATTTGTATATTTTAATGGTAAATCTCTCAGTATCTGACACAGAATGTAAAATCAGACACAAATTTCCTGAATTCTATCATTCCCTGAATTCTATCATTCCCTGTTCATGTGCTTGACTGGTGAAGGACTATCATCCTGTTTCTCTCTGCGTGGATGCTGCCTGGCCTGCTGAGTATTTCTATCAAAGGCAGGCATGTGGGATTAGACATGTTTAACCCTTTCAAAGAGGGAGCACTGCTGACAGGCAAAATGGCTGCCTCGTGCTGCAGTTTCTATGTCTCCATCTGATTAATAATCATGAGATATTCCTGTGCATAAACTGATTCTAGAAAAGCTGGCTTTGTTTCAAAAACACTATCAATAGCCTCTCTGGGACATCCACAGCACCCGGTGTACACCTGTCCTGCCTTTATTTGATGCAGCAGTAAACTGCAGGCTTTGTAAGCACTGCTGAACTGCCCTTTGGTACTGAATAACGTGCAATTACCTCATGCCTGGAGATCTGGGCCTGCAGCTGCTGAATGTTGCTGGTAGACACAGGCCTTTCCTGGATCTCGCGGTACGCCCTCTCAATCAGCTGTTGGAGGTGCCTCATCTCCTGTTCATACTGCTCGTATTGAATTACTGCCTCCTGCAGCACAAAATTAAACACTAAATAATTGCTTTGTCATTTGGCAAACTTTCTCGAGTTGCTAATGTAAAGGACCCATCTTACACATTTCAATTCTGTTCTTGTGGAAATCAAACCCAGAATGGAAATATAAAATAATTGAGGGTATAGATTTAAGTGAAGAGAGGGAGAAGTTTAAAGGAGAACTACATGATGGCCGTAGCACATGGGCACAATCGTAGGGAAAGGACAGTTGTTTCTTAGGAGATTAAGCAGGTTTGGCTTGTCACCAAACTTTAATAGCTGTATTGTTGAAAGTATCCTGACTGGTTGAATCATGGTTTGATACACCAATCAAAAGTATCTAGGAACATAAGAAGTTGCAGAGAGGTGTGGATTCTGCCTAATGGACACATCCCTCCCCACCACTGGTAGTACATACAGGAGGTGGAGCCTCAAGAAGGCAACATCTATCATCAAAGATCCCCACAACCCAGCCCATGCCATCTTCTCACTGCTACCATCGGCAGGAGGCACACACCACCAGGTTCAAGTCCAGCGACTTCCCTTCAACTGTTCGGTTCTTGAACCAACCACCAATACCCTAATCACTACAGTTCAGCAATGCTGTGACCACTTTGGACTAAAATGGACTTCCCTTTTGTTCTAACTCTTTCCAATAAAAATTGTTATAGTTTATTCTTGTGAATGCTGCTTATTACGATGCTATGTGCCTGTGATGTCGCAAATAAACTTTTGTGCAAGATGACATTAAACTTGACCTTGACTGTTGATTTTGATGCCAGGGGAAGTGGTGGAAGCAGATGTAATAGCGACCTTTAAGAGGAATTTAGACAGGCAGGGGATGGAGAGATAGATATAATATAGATATAGGGATAGATATTATATAGATATACTGGCAACCTTTAAGAGGAATTTAGACAGGCAGGGGATGGAGAGATAGAGAGCACGTGCACTTGGACGGGATGAGCTTAAATTGGCATCATGGTCAGCACAGATTTTGTGGGCTGAAGGGCCTGTTCCTGTTGCATGTTCACCTCTGACTGAAACCGAGTGAGATTCACTGCAAGAGTAGCATTTATTTAACCAAACACTCATATCTCTCTTTTTCCTCACAGCAGTTTGTTTAGGAAACTGGGAGAGAGAATTTTTCAAGCAAAGACCACAGTGCACTGAGGTTAAGCTGTCCATTTTTAAGTGATCATTCTTGTGATGTGAGTGTTGCTGAAAAGGCCAGCATTTATTGCTTGTTTTTTTTAAACACACACACACACACGCATGCACACAGAGTGGTAGGTGCTCGGAAAGCACTCCAGGGGAGGTGATGGAAGCAAACACAGTTGCAACCCATAAGAGACATTTGGACGGGCTCATGAACAAAACCGAATGGAGGAATATAAATTGTTATTATAGGGAATATAGAAAAGTAAATAGATATATACTGTCCAATCACAAACAAGATGTCCTGATTAAGGGTCTGGACCCGAAATATCGACTGTTTATTCTTTTCCATAGATGCTGCCTGGCCTGTTGAGTTCCTTCAGCATTTTGTGTGTCTGTTGCTTAGATATATACTGGAACTACTTGAGAAAGTGCTGGTGAGCCTTCCTAAAACAGCAGAAATTAAAAGAAAACTGCTGATGCTGGAAAACCCAGAAACGCTGGAAACGGGTCAGGCAGCATCGGTGGAAAGAGAAATAGAGTTAACTTACCAGGCCCGAGCTCCTTTGTTAGATCCTTCTTTGGCAAGGAGCCTCAGACCCGATCCATTCACTCTGTTCCTCTTGCCACAGATGCTGCCTGACCTGCTGGAAGGTTTCCAGCATTTTACTTCCTACGTCTCATCACTGTAACCACCAGAGAGGGTGATGAAGGGCACTGACCCATTCCACTCTGGGGTGGCATAAATGTCCTGTTCTCCCCTTTGTCCTCAGGGTGATGGCAGTCATGGTGAGTAGCTGCGGCGTAGCCACTGTGCCTCAGTGGGGATGGGTGGGGGTTCAGTGACAGGACATGAGACAAGCTGCGTTACCAAGTTACACCACTCACCCACCTCCGCAGCCCCAACCTTCCACCTACTAGGAGCGACTCACAACCGCGTCACTGTGGGCTTTGACCATGCCCGACTCAAGCCCACCTGTAGGATGTTGCACTGCTGGATGGCAGTGTGTTGCAGACGACTGGCTTCCTCCTGCAGCTTCAGCGCAGTCTGGCAGATGGGCAGATTGGTGACTGTTTCTTCTGGAATTCGCAGGGCAGCCTGATGTCTCTGCACAGCCTGCACCTTCTGCTTGAATCCCTCCATGTCAGCCAGCAACCTCTAGCCAGACAGAAACCACACCGTCAGTCTAAAGGAGACACTGCACCTGAATGTTCCGTCGTTGGGCACGGATCAAAAGATAATTCAAAATTACTGGGGGGGGGGTGGTGGTGGTGGAGTGCTGAATGGGAGATGGGAGCTTTACACAGATCTAGGATGAAGCTGGTTCCCACTGGGATTCCATCTCCTTCGCAGGTGTATTGAAGGGGTTTGATGTCCATCTATCTTCACTCAGCTTCCAAAAAGTGATTTTGGACATTGTTGGCTGGGGACAGAGTTCCCAAAGGATCCTGAAAACTACTGTCCTGTAAACCCGCATAAAAACTGCAGAACCTGCAACTGGGCAGAATCTCTGAAACTCTGTAGGATAAAAGTAAAAGTAATAAAAGTGGATTCATCTCCCCCACCCCAAGCCTGATCTACAGTGCCACACTAGTATTCATGATAGCACCCTTTGCCATGAATGGATCCCATTCGCCAGGATCTGAGGCAATTTCCCTCTTAGGACTTCTACCCCACCACGGAAACTGATGGAGCTGAATCACTAAGGATATTGGGACCTGTGGGTTTACACTGGGGGGTGGGGGTGTAAATGGTAATGCACAGATACAGCATGGTTCTATGCCAAAGAAACTTTACTAACAGGTGCTTCGGTCCTACAGACTGTGGAAGTCCTATCGAATAAACTGTCTACAAAGCAGCCTTGATGACTGAGTGTTGGGCATACGCTGAAAACAGCCAAAGTTGTCTCAGCTGATATAATATTTTGGTGCATGTAAAAATTGCTGAACTCAGGTCCCAAGGGGGAGACTGTCTTTGATGAGGAACCTTAATCAGGTAGTGAGCTGAGGAATTGTAGTGTAGTTTTCCTGCAAGCAGGACCCCTGGAAAAGATTTTATAGCGAATGAAAACAACAAAAAAAAAACTGCAGGTACAGGGCATCTGAAATAAAAATAGAACGTTTAGGTCACACAGTGTCTGCAGAAGGAAAGGCAGGGCGAATGCTTCAAGTCAATAACCCTTAGGTGTTCAACCTAAAGTGTTGGCTTTATTGCTCTTTCTGCAGAGACTGGCCTGCTTGGTGTTTGCAAAGATTTCACATTGTTACGGGGAATTTTGATTCGATAGATGGTTTTCAGAATCTTCCTGCCGGGAACATAAATTGCCAAAACAAATAAAAATGAATAGATAAGAGGAATTCTCTTAGGCAGCAAAGGTTAACCTGAAATGATGATGGAAGGAGGATCAAATAAATTTCAGCATGAATTGAATAAATCCTTAAGGAAGGACAATTTACCGACAGGTCTGTGGTGTAAGAGCAGGGTCATGTGATGAACTGGATCACTCTTTTAAATAACTCCTCACAAGCACAAATTCAAATGGCATTTTCTATATCTGGTACCTGTCTTTGGAAAAGTTGCTCCTTAAGACACAGGCGAGCGAGCTCAGGAGAGGTCAAAGTCACTTGTGCCTGCTTCACCATTGCTTGCAGTCCCTTCACCTCTGTCTCAAACTGTTCCATATCCTGTGGGATACACAAATTAGCACAATGTATGTCACTTACCCATTACTTCTCAGTTTGCAGTGATGCATTCTCGCTGCAGACTTAGTCCTTCCCAACATTGTTTGATAAAGAGCAACACAGTTAATCTCATCTGAAAAACTTGGCCCTCTGGGAAAAAATCTGATACGATTTAGATTGCCGGCTCTTGTTCTACCCTAACAGGAGATTTTGGTGGAGGTAAGTGGGCCAATTTTGTACCATGTAATAATCTCCTCCTCTAACCTCAATATCAAGATGGCATATATGGATATTTCTGCCACTATGCAGAAGTCTTAGATGCATATGTAGAGCTAGGATGCTGAAGACCAGTGCGCAGTGCTGTACTTGTCAACGTGGAGCGGAAAGAGAGTTTGTAAATCTGGTGGGAGCAATGGATGTCGGGAATGGTCAGGGTGGTGTGCCATGGGAGAGCTGTGGGACAAGTGGCAGAGAAGGAATACTAGGGGTGGGTGATGGCACGGGTGTAGACACACCCAGCCCTGAGACACCAGGCAAGGTCAATTGATTCCAAACAATTGGTTTATTGATCATTACAGGATTTCTCTCTGGTGCTTCCTGCTTCCTCCCCTCTCCCTTCCCCTTTTCCCAACCATGATTCCCCTCTCCCAGCTTCCTTCCCACAACAGGGACCCATATCAGAATCAGATTTACCTTCACTCACATGTCATGAAATTTGTTTTTTTTTCCTGTGGCAGCAATACAGTGCAATACATAAAATTACTACAGTTCTGTGCAAAAGTCTTAGGCATATAGCCGCGCGCACGCGCGCACACACACACACACACACACACACACACACACTTATTTATTTATTTAATAGATACCCTGTATGCCTCCACTCCTCAGTTCTGTCCTTCATTTGCTGAAACCTTCAATAATGTTCCCTCCACAATCAACTATTTCCAGGGCCAGTGAATCTCCTCCCCATCTTTCAGCTCGGTAGGTCTGAGAATTTTTGCCTATATTCCTATTTCACTGGGTCGAACAGCATCAGTTCTCGGTTCAGCATGTCAAAATTATAAAACTCTCACACTCATCCATCCAAGACACAATTCTGACCCCATATGTTTTTTCTCCCCAGTTCAACCCATAATGTCTGCACTTCTCTAGTCCTACTGTCTAACATGCACACAACATCTTCCACTAGTCCCACACGACCCCTTACCACAGGATGTACTCTCAACGCCAGTGGTCCCCAACCACCGGGCCGCGGACTGATACCGGGCCGCAAAGCATGTGCTACCGGGCCGCTAGGAAACGAAATGAGTCAGCTGCACCTTTCCTCATTCCCTGTCATGCACTGTTGAATGAACACATGCAAGGTCATTACGCATGCGAGGTCATCAGTGACCCAAGACGTGCAAGGGAATGGGTCCGTGACCCATTTGTGAATGTCCCCGGTGAATCATCCATATCAGCGCGGGAAAAAGATCATCTCCTCGAGCTGCAAATGACGGCGGGCTGAAAAGTATGTTTGACATAATATCTCTGCTGGCATTCTGGATCAAAGTCAAGGCTCAATATCCTGAGATAGCCATGGAAGCACTGAAAACGTTGCTTCCATTTCCAACATCATATCTCTGCGAAGCAGAGTTTTCTGCAATGAATGCAACGAAAACTAAATTGCAGAATAGACTGGACATAAGGAACCCCCTTCGAGTATCGCTGTCTCCCATCACCCCTCGATAGGACCATCTTGTTGCAGGGAAACAAGCCCAGGGCTCCCATTGATTCACCGATATTGGTGTGTTGCAATGATTTTATATGTTCATACGAGAAAAATATGCGTTGTGTGTTTAATATCCAAACATTACTTAAAATGTTATGATGCTATTGACTTATAATTGACTTATCAATATTCATGCGAGGAAAATATGCGCTGTGTGTTTAATATTAAATTTGTTAGATAAACCCTTTTAGAAACGAAATTGGGTGTATTAGCCACTTATAAGTGACTAAGTGACTTACAGTCGACTTACCACGTATAGTCCGGTCGTGATTAACACCCCGCCCCCCCCCCCACCTCGGCCGGTCCTCAAGAATATTGTTATTATTAAACAGGTCCATGGTGCAAAAAAGGGTTGGGGACCCCTGGTCTACACCTTAAAGACAAGCAGGGGACAATGGAAGACCACAGGCCAATGAAAAATAGACCCCAAGTGAACTGAATCTATCAACTGCTTAGCAACAGGACAAAAGGTCCTGATTAAGCTTCCCCTTCCCAACACATTTGTTCAATCAGCAAGTCTAGATGATAGAATGACCATGCTTTAATTCCTGCTTTTGCCTGTATTCCCACCATATTCGCTCCACTTCCAACACCATCATAGCTACACAGTCTATCTCACTTTTGTTACAAGCCATTACACTTTAACACCAGTTATTCAGCTTCAATCCCCCTCCTCAGGAAATTAATAGTGTTTTTCCTGTCCTTTGTTTGATTAGTACAATAAACACTGGAACTTCCTCCCACAGCCTTCTGGTTCCCTCACCTCCTCACAGAGATGTCAATATCTTACAATATGGATCAATGTTAATTAATACAGCTCCTGTGAAAAATGTTACTAAGTTTTATTGTATTAAAGTTGCTATATGAATAATTAAAATGACAATTGACTGGCTGAGTAAAAATATAGGATCAGGTATAGATCATTATCAGTTAAATGCAATCCTATTTCCTTCAAAAAACAATAAAAGATCATCAACTCTGGATATCGGTGATATGATTAAGATGTTTCTCAGCATTCAACTTTCTCACATCATGGCATCAATCCAGATTGTGACTGCTGTATCTGTGTTGTGTTTTTTTTAATTGTTTGGTATTATTCTGGAACACATCCCATAACTGGACAATGAACATGGTAATGTTATATCTTACAATGGTCATGACTTTAAAGAAGTTTATCCATTTCACTGAAGAGTTTATTGTCCTGTGATTAGGTTCAGGTCAAATCGGGGTTGTAGGGGATTGCTGGGTGATGCAGCTCCAAGGGCCTATTCCACGTTGTAAATGGAAATAACTATATGAATCTCGGTACTGAAAAAAACCTAATAATGATTATTGAGGAAACAGCTCTATTTCTATCTTTAATATTTCTATTTTTCCCTTTCAGGGTTCTTTCGAAGACCCAGACCTGAAGTTACACGCTGACTTTGGTTCTTTGTGGGAACGGTATCCGCTCTTGGGGTTTCACGACTGGCCATTATCCGACATGCCAAGGATGCGGCCTAAGAGCTTAGCTTGCCTTCGGAGGCCTGGGATCTTGTGACTCAGGAGACAGACGGATCGAAGGTCAGTGTGTCATGGGAGACAGAAGATCTCTGGCTGTGTGCTCAGAGACCTGAGATCTTTGGGCACAGAGCTTGGAAAAAGCAACAGAATGGACTTTTAACATCGTAAACCAGCAATTTGTTTGTTATGTTTCCCCTCTCGCTGTGAAACGGAGACACCCCTTTCTCCCTTATTAGGGAGAGAGAGAGCCTGTGGTATGGAATACCGGGTGAACGAGTAGTCTTTGGGGTACTGCAAGTCTGTGTCTTTGCTGTTGCTTTGCTGCACGCTTGAGAGCTCGGTGGAGGGCATCAGTGCTTTTTTTGCTGGTGAGGGAGGTGGGATTGTTACTTTGCTGCTGCTTACGCGTGGGAGGGAGGAGCTGGGGGGGACTTTGGGGTTCTAACATTTAACTGTCATTTGTTCTTTGGGGCAGTCCTCTGTTTTTGTGGGCGGTTGCGAAGTAAAAGCATTTCAGGGTGGACATTGTATACACTTCTCTGACTTTAAGTGTACCTTTGAAACATGAACCAGCCAATGGACTTCTCAAGCTACTGCGCATCACCAGTCTATACTCCATACATGGACTGTGGTCAGAAAACCATAGACATCAGTCTTAAAATGCAATTACAGCTTAAATTTTAGGGACTAAAATCCTCTATATAGTTCCCAATGAGGCATAATGTTACTGCACTGGGAAGTAAAATTTGTTGAATAACACCCAATACATTCAAGTACAACACAATTAACTCCCATTCAGAATCTCTGTAAATCAAGAGTCATTGTTACAGCTATTGAATTTAAGTATTTAAGGGTAAAGGAAGGCAGGCTTTACATATTCCAAGTAATTTCTCTGTCTTCAGTGGGCAGCTTTATATCATACATAGGTAATTTATTTTCTAATTAACGGATTGTCAAAACACTAAATATCTTAAATTATAAGTTTACTTATATAAAATTACAAATGAAAGCCAAGGTTCTCCTGAGTTTCTTACTAGATTAGTGACTATCATGACAATGGGCTCATGTTTTGTATTCCACACAAGTGGAAGGAATCTCTCTGCACTGTTCCTATTGAAAACCTAGATAATATTAATAATTTATATTAAGCCACATCTTACTCTCTTTTCTTAGTAATCTGTACAAAAGCAGTAACCACTCTGTTCTCAGTTCCTTACACAAAGCTCCATCAAATTGTTCTGGTATTGAGCTGGTGTGTGAAGAGGAAAGTCCTTGCAGGTGGCAGCGTGTAATGTGGCTTTGGAGCTGTCCATAATACTCCCTAAACATACATCTACAGTACTGTGCAAAAGTCAAAAGTCTGAGGCACATATATGTAAGATTGGGTGCCTCAGACTCTTGCACAGTACTGTACTAATTTTATGTATGCACTGTACTGCTGCCACAAAAAAAAACATAGACCTTAAGACAATAAGATACAGCAGCAGAATTAGGCCATTTGGCCCATCAAGTCTGCTCTGCCATTTCATCATGGCTGATCCAATTTTCCTCTCAGTCCCCGTCTCCTGCCTTCTCCCCGTATCCCTTCATGCCCTGACCAGTCAAGAATCTATCAACCTCTACCTTAAATATACATAAGGGCTTGGCCTCCACAGCTAGCTGTGGCAACGAATTCCGCAGATTCACTACTCACTGGCTAAAGAAATTCCGTACTTAAAGGACGCCCCTCTATTCTGAGGCTGTGTCCTCTAGTCTTAATCTCTCTCAACATAGGAAACATCCTCTCCACATCCACTCTATCAAGTAGGTTTCAATGGGGTCGCCCCTCATTCTTCTGAATTCTGCAGAATACAGGCCCAGAGCCATCAAATGTTCTTCATGTGAACAAGCCATTCAAACTTGAAATCAGTTTTGTGAACCTCCTTTGAACCTCTTCCAGTTTTGGTGCATCCTTTCTAAGATAAGGGGCCCAAAGCTGCTCACAATACTGCAACTGAGGCCTCACCAGTGCTTGAAAAGACTCAACATTACCTCCTTGCTTTTATATTCTAGTCCCCTTGAAATGAATGCTAACACTGCATTTGCCTTCCTCACCACAGACTCAACCTGAAAATTAACCTTTAGGGAATCCTGCACAAAGACTCGCAAGTCCCTTTGCCCCTCAGTTTTTGTATTTCTCTCCATACATTTCCTGACACTGTATTCCATCTGCCACTTCTTTGCCTATTCTCCTAATCTGTCTAAGTCCTTCTATTGCCTCTCTACTTCTCAAAACTACTTGACACTCCCTCATCTTCATATCATCTGCTCCCCCCATCTTCATATCATCTGCAAACTTTGCAACCAACAAAGCCATCAATTCCATCATCCGAATCATTAAAATATAACATAAAAAGAAACAGTCTCAACACAAACCCCTCTGGAACGTGACTATTCACTGGCAGCCAACCAGAAAAGGCTCCCTTCATTCCCACTCTTTGCCTCCTGCCAGTCAGCCACTGCTTTACCCATGCTGGAATCTCTCCTGTACTACCATGGGCTCGTAGCTTGTTAAGCAGTCTCATATATTTCACCTTGTCAAAGGCCTTCTGAAAATCCAATGCACAACTCTCAACTGATTCTCCTTTGTCTATCTTTGTGAGTGATAATAAACCTGATTCTGATATGGGTCTTTATGGTGGACTGAGAGTGGGAAGGGGGCAGGGAGAGGGGAATCATGGTTGGGAAAAGGGGAAGGAAGAGGGAAGGAAGCAAAAGCACCAAAGAGACATCTTGTAACGATCAATAAACCAATTGCTTGGAATCAAACGACCTTGCTTGGTTTCTTAGGACTGGGTATGTCTGCACCCAACCTCAATGCCCCTCCCCACCAGCACTCCTTCCCTGCCACCTGTCCCATGCCCCTCACCATTTCCAACATCCATTGCTCCCGCCAGATTTATAAGCTCATTCTACACCCCATGTTGACAGATAGAGTACTGTGCAAAGGTCTTTGGCACTCTAGCTGTATATATGTACCTACAACTTTTGCACCATACTGTACATTCTATAAAGGATGTTGACTAGAGTCCAAGAAGGCTCCTTGATGAAGAGGGACGTGTTGCACCTCAAGTTCATCTGTTCCAAATAGCTCTCTTTGACGTGCCACGTTCAGTCTCGTGAGAGCTGGAGCTGAAACTGACTCAGGCAGAAAGGAAGACAAGTGTTACCTGTCTCACTTGTGGCAGCTCAGTTCCCTTCTTTGGCAACACTGATATTCTTTCTGAAGGTATCACATCCTCAAAATGTACAACAATGGGACAATCTCTCTCTCTACACCCTGGCTAGGAACACCTCAAACTCCAACTATACATTTACCAATGATGCAACTGTTTTTGGCAGAATCTCAGATGGTGATGAGGAGGTGTACAGGTGTGAAATAGATCAGCTGGTTGAGTGGTGTCGCAACAACAACCTCGCACTCTTCATCAATAAGACCAAGGAACTGATTGTGGACATCAAGAAGGGAAGTCGAGCGAACAGATGCCAGTCTTCACTGAGGGATCCGCAGTCGATTGAGTGAGCAGTTTCAACTTCCTGGGTGTCAACATCTCTGAGGATCTACCCTGGGCCCAACACATTGATGCAATTACAAAGAAGGCGGCTATATTTCATTAGGATTTCGGGGAGACTTGGTATGCCACCAAAGATTTGCAAATTTATACAGATGTACTGCAGGGAGCATTCTAACAGGTTGCATCACCATCTAGTATGGAAGGGTCGTTGCACGGGACTGAAAAAGCAGCAAGTGTTGCGAACTCAGCCAGCCTCATCATGGCAACCAGCCTCCCCAGCATCAAGGACGTCTTCAAAAGGAGATGCCTCAAAAGGCAGCATCCATCATTAAGGACCCCCATCACTCAGGATACACCCTCTTCTCATTGTTACCATCAAAGAAGAGGTCCATGAGCCTGAGAACATTTTAGGAACAGGCTCATCCCTCCACCATCAGATTTCTAAACAGATAACGAACCAACCATTGAACGTTACATCATTGTTTTTACTCTCTTGTTGGATTACTTATCTAAATTTATCTTTACATATATATATTTTGTATTTTAATTTACAGTTTTTTATGTATTGCAACAAACTGCTGCTGCAAAACAACAAATTTCACAAGATACGTCAGTGATATTAAACCTGATTTTGTCATGGTCCGGTCCGTAAAGTCCGTATTCCAGTGCACAGTCCGGTCCATCGACCCTTGCTCCAGGTTTTCCTGTCTACCCTGTTTCTGTTCTTGTTGAGCTCTAATTGAGGCAGCTGATGCTCGTTGGGGCTGGCTGCATAAATACCTTCAGAGACCAGGCTGTGGCTCCTGGATTGTTCTTGTCCTTACTCCTTGTATCCCTTCCTCTGCCTTCTGTTTCCTCGTCTGAAGCCTTGCCGGTAACTCTCTCCTCACCTGAAGTTCTGTCTTGCCTTGCATTGCCTGAAGCCTTGCCTTGTCTTGCTGTCTTGTCCTGGAGCCACCCCGTACCTAGCTCCTTTCCTGTCCCTTGCCTCCGTCGGGTAAGCCAGGCCGTCTTGCCATTACCTGCAGTTGGTTCTGTCCCTTCCTGTCCCTTGCCTCCGTCGGGTAAGCCAGGCCATCTTGCCGTTACCTGCAGTTGGTTCTGTCCCTTCTTATCCCCTGCCTCCGTTGGGTAAGCCAGGCCGTATTGCCGTTACCTACGGTTGGTTCTGTCCCTTCCTGTCCCTTGCCTCCATCAGGTGGAGACCTCCGCACCCTGCCCAGGAGGAGCTTCCAGTCTCCTGCCTCCATCCTCCAGCCTTGCCTCGCCTCAAGTCTCCTGCCTCCCGCCTCGCCTCAAGTCTCCTGCCTCCCGCCTCGCCTCAAGTCTCCAGCCTCCTGCCAAGCCTCAAGCCTGAAGACTCCAGCCTCCTGCCTGAAGACTCCAGCCTCCTGCCTAGCCTCAAGCCTGAAGACTCCAGCCTCCTGCCTGAAGACTCCAGCCTCCTGCCTAGCCTCAAGCCTGAAGACTCCAGCCTCCTGCCTAGCCTCAAACCTGAAGACTCCAGCCTCTTGCCTATCCTCAAGCCTGAAGACTCCAGCTTCCTTCCTAGCCTCAAGCCTGAAGACTCCAGCCTCCTGCCTAGCCTCAAGCCTGAAGACTCCAGCCTCCTGCTTAGCCTCAAGCCTGAAGACTCCAGCCTCCTGCCTAGCCTCAAGCCTCACCTCGAGTCTCTAGCCTCTAGCCTCAAGCCTTAAGACTCCAGCCTCGTCCTGCCTGCCAGCCAAGCCTTGTCCTTGCCTAGTTCTGGGGTCCGAGCCAGAGGCAAGAACCAGGTACTGGGTCCTTGTCCAGTCTCTGGCTTGGAGTCCAAGCCCGGGCTCCTAGCTGTCTTGTCCAGTCCTGTTCCGGGTTCCTGGTTTTCGTGTCCATGTCCTTGCTCTCACCCTGTATCCTAGTCCTGTCCCTAGTCCTTCAGTGTCTGTATCTTGCACTTGGGTCCATTCCCAGCCACCTCCATATGACAGATTTTGATTCTGCCACATCAGTACAGGATCTCAATCAATGAAACATCAGCATAAATCATATGAATATCTTCTGAAAAAGACAAGCGCCAATAAATGTAATTCAGAGCAAACTCCTTTATCCAGAAGGTGAGGTAAACAGTACAGCTCTATATAGGAAGGTTAAATATAAATACTTGAGCCAGTAATAATTGAAGGATTCATTGATAAGGTGAGATTAAATATAATGGGTAAAGACTTATGTGGCATATAAAGAGTGTTTGACCAAAACAGTGGTCCCTTTGTATTGGACGTTCTATGGAGCCCTTTACATGATTTTACCTCAAGTCTTAAATTCAGCCTCAAGAATTAATGTAGAGGTTTTTTTCCTGGTGGAAACATAATTCAATATCTTTTTATGAATGTGTAAACTTCGCCCTTGCTTTAGTGTTTATTTACCACACCACTGGGCTAGGCAGCCTTGTTGAAGCCACAACTGGTCCTGCTCACATACGCTCTCATTTCACTAGGTGGGCCGTTAAAAAAAAATCAGGTGGCTGGCTTACCTTGGCTGCATCTTGCAGGCTTTGCAGCCGAGTTCGCAGAAGTTGCTGGAGCTCCTCGGTCTGTTGGCGGAGATCGCTCACTTGCTGAGACAGGGCTGCCGTCTGATACACATCACTGATGCTGTCCAACTTCTCACCCATGGCCTGCAGGTCGCTCTGGATTTCCTCCGACTCGCGCAGAGTTGCCTAGAGTGAGAACAAATGGCATAGACTGTCATGCCATCAGGTCATTTTGGAGCATCCCAGAACCAATGTGTTACATCTTTCAATCAATCAGCCGTGTCCTGCAGAGAACAGCAAGTTTAATGATGATGAGTAGGATCAGTGAAAGAAAGGTGTACATTTATACATATTAACCCTGACCTCAGAATATCCGAAGTTCCTTAAAGCCAATAAATTATTGCTTGAAATTATGTGAATTCAGCCACTCTTGCTGCAGAGGAAATGCAACCTAACGGAGCATTAAGCAGTAAATGGCCAGATCATACTAACCATGATAACAGCACTAACATCCTAAAAGTGCATTAAGCAGTGATTAGCCAAATCATCCTTTAGAAACCATGACTGTGTGGACCTCCTCCCACCAGAGAGGTGGCACCCGCAGTGGTCAGCTGTGCCCTGAAGCCTGAGGTTGCTTGACAGTGTTGTGTCAAGGGGGTAATGCCATGGAAGAGGTAGGAATAGTTGCTCATTTCCCATCACAGGGGTCTCATGCATCAGCAACTCTGTCTGAGGAAATAAATGCTGAGTGACCTCCCTGGACTTTCTCCCAGCTAATGTGGCCCTTCTACTTCTTTTCTCCTTCCATGTTTGCCTCTTAGGTCTCCCCCTTGCCTACATCCATTCAGCCTCTTAAAAGAGTTTCCACTTTGCTCCCCGTTGCAAGAAATTGCCTTTAATTGTCCCCAGTCTCCTTGTTGCTAATGGCTATTTGTGCATCAGGTTAGAGTTGTACGTCCGGGTCTCAGGCGTGCTGAGTGGTTCAAGTGGGGCCTCATGGGTAGATGCTATTGCTGCTCAAGGATGACATAGGATGGTTATAAAATAATGTCACCAACCGGGACTTGGTTGATGAGCTGTGTTTGCAACAGGGCATAAACATTTGATTCGGGCAAGGAGACCTGCGTCAAATGTACGCCGTAGGTACAGCGTAGCCGCGAACCCTACGCCGTAACCTAAAGCGCACCTCTCCCAAAATGTAACTACGCATTGCGGCAACATAGTCCGAAACAACTGTGATTGGTCTGCTTGGTAGCATCGCATTTCCTCCTACGCTGCAATAGCTTCCCATTGGGCGACTGAAGGGCAGGGAAGGAACTCTGGCTGCAACACTTTCCATAAAGCCTTACAGACCTCCGAAATTATGGAGGGCACATTTCGCTTTTACGAAAGACCTATATTAGTACCTGTTTTCGTTAACCAAAAGAGGATTTTCGCTTTTGCGGAAAAAGACGCTTGCTTTAAACTTGTTTACTCCGAGAAAGACTACCATGACCATGAAGCCTTGCACGGGCAGGTGTGTGCGTATGCGTGTACGTGCCGATTTTTTTCGACAAATCGATTTTGGTTCAAAATTCCCGATTCTGTTAAATGACATGACACTGTACATACAGAAATTTCACCCTCCTTCAATTTCAGTCAGCATTGTTTGAAGTTTGAGTTTCTTCGTGTTGAGTTTCAACACGAAGAAACTCAACACAGTGGCATAGAAACCCCACTGCCAACTAGCGTTTTGGCGGAGAATTGCAGAGTGACGCAGACACACCAACGCACAAGTATAAATGCTCACAACAGCGTAGTCCACTTGCGTAGGCTAGGGCGTAAGCTAGTACTCACAAGTATAAATCAGCCTTAAGAGGTTATCTATTTTGGTGGAGACGAGAAGATTTGCTAAAGTGTGCTATTCAAACTCCTTTTCATGCTTGTAGATGAGGAAACCATAGTATACAAGATATACAGTATACATTTTATAAATGAACAAATCTCCCCTGTATGATTCCTAAATTAACCATAGGGTAGATGACAATATTTGTATGAAATGGTATGTGGTATGATCTTGTGATCAATGGCATCCCAGAGAAGGATAACAAAAGCAGTTCATGGAGGTATATCAGATCTTTCCTGGATTGTGCAGGTTGTCTCACATGGAACAATGGTACAGGTTTGGCTTATATCCACTGGCGTTTACAACAGTCAGAGGAGAATCAACTCATACACGGAGGAGTCCTGACAGGATGGATGTTTCTCCTCTTAGAAGCACTTAGAATATGGATCATTGTCATTTAAGACAGATGAAGTACTATTTTTCTTCTAAGGTTTGGAACCTTTGGAAATCTCTTCTTCACGAGGTCTGGGAAGCAAGCTCTCAGGGTATTTTTAGGCCAGAGGTCGACAGATTTTTCAAAAGAAGAAGAATGAAAAGTTACTGTGGGTAGACTGGAATGCAGAGTTGCGGATTTGGGCAAGGCAGCCACAACTTGCGAAGTAGCTACCAGCTTAGCAACAGTGTGCAGCCGTCGTAATAAAAACCAGGAGACACAAGCAACTGCAGATACTGGAATCTGGAGCAACAATTGATCTATTGGGGGAACCCAGCTGGTGAGAGGCATTAATTGGGGTGGGGGAAGAATTTGTCAATGTTTCAGGTTGAAACCCCGCATCAGGATTAAACAAAACACGTAGAGGAGCACGTGTCTAACCTGGTGGGACATCAGCTGGTCGTTGAGCTGGGCTGCGGATTCCCAGATGATGTCACTGTGGCTCAGGTTCTTCGCTTTCTCCACCCACTTCAGTACAAAGTCCAACATCTCATGGAATTCCTCCAGTTGGGAAGCAGCCTGTGGAGATCAACAGAACAGGGAGAATTTTAGAACAATATTCAGGGGAGCCCAACACAATACTCAAGACATGATGATGAGCTGGATTCTGTAAAGCACGTGACAAAGCAGCAGAGTTTTAAGTGAGTTGGAATATTTGGAAGATAGGCACTGATAAAGAAAAGCTGGAGAGAGGAAGGAAGCTGACCCTGACTGGAAGCAGCAATCTGTTAAATGCCAACACAAGAGAAAATATAAGGCAAGTTTCTCCAGTCTCCATTTTCTTTCTATCTGTCCTCTCTCCTCTGCTGAAGGTACTAACTCTTTATTGTAGTCTGGTTTCAATACGACGTCACCTCTAAGAGCCAGGCAATGAGTGCTGGCATCGCATCCATTAACAGGAGTTGTCACTGGTATCTAAGAAAAATCACCAGCCTCTGCCCATACCTCCACCTGAGTACCAGACACCAAAGCAATTACTCTGTTTCTGGTGACTCTGGATTTCATTTCCTTAGGCATAACATTGCTTCCTTTAAAACTTCTGCTCTCTGATACCAAAGTACTCACTTCAATCTCTAGAGCTATCCCCGTCTATAGTTAACCCCACCAGAAAAAGCCACATAATTTGAACATAATTTAACACATTAGAAATTATATCAGTTTAGGTCACCACTCCCAACCATCCCACTACAACTCAGAATCTACTCCCCATTTTCCCTTCAATGAGGAACAATGGGACTTTAAAGGTGACAAATAATTAAATTTAGTAAGAGCCTATTTCAAATGGCCCATGGGATCTTTCACATCCATTCAAGAGGGCAGAGGGATCTCAGTTTAGAGCACCGTCCAAAGACTCAAGTGTTCCTGAATACCATGCCTTATTACTCTGTTATATACGGTAGGGTCAAATACTTATGTGGGCTTGACTGTGCAACTTCCAGGTGTTACACAAAAAAACTGGACCAGGAGTAGGTCTACTGTTCAATATGATCACGGCTTTCTGCTCAGGTCTCAACTCTTCTTCTGTCCTATATCCCTCAATTCCTCATTCTTTCCAACATTTATCCATCTCCACCTCAATGATCTGGCCCCTACTGGGGGTGGGGTGCAGGAAATTCTAGAGATTTACTGCCCTGTGAGTGAAGAAATCTCCATGTACCTCAGTTTTAAATCATTGACCCCTTAATCTGTAGCTATGTCCCCTTGTTTGTGACTCTCCCACTAACGAAGACATCTCAACCTCAACCCTTGTTTGAATAAAATTACCATTCAATTTCTACACTCCAAGAAATACAGACCCAAACTACCTACCCTTTCAATAGGACAACCCTCCGCCCCTGGAATTAGCATGGTGAATCTCCTTTGGACTGCCTTTCATGACACTATCCTTCTTTAGGTAAAAAGGGTCCAGAACTGTCCTTCACCAACAACCTGTACAAGTGTTAACAAAAACTCCCTATTCTTAAACAGCAAATACTTCATAATAAAGGCCAACAGGGTCATTTGCCTTCTTATCTACAGTACTTGTTGGACCTGCGCGTTATCTATTTGTGATTCATATACAAGAACACTGGATCCCTCTGAAGTTCACTCATTTGTCTCCCTCTCCCTCTCCCTCTCCACTTAGATAACATTCCACTTGACCTCACATTTCCCCAGGTTAAACTCCATTTGCAAGATTTATGCCCAATCACTCAATCTGTCTGTAATCCAATTCAGCATCACAATTCTACAGCTTTGAAATGTGGTTTGAACTGTTGTTACAATGTATCATAACATAGCTTTTCATTTTACTATTAACTGATCTTAGTAATATTCATTTAGCTCTTTCGCATACCTTCAACTAACTTTATTATACCTTCCACTAGCTTTGTAGTTCAGTGTTTTCATGTCTTACCTCTAGAATGCACCTTTTGTTGATGACCATGACATCTGTTTAGCTGAATTTTGCAACACAGATTTAACAGACCTTTCATGTCTTGACTTTCACTGATACCTAGGGTGTAGTTTTAATCAGACTTTACCCTTTAACCAGTTCTTGTATATGATGGGAATCTACCACCAAAAAGGTCTCACACACTGAAAGCATTGGTCCTAACAGCTGATTCACTTCATCGTTTCTCGACCTTCAGGAATATCACATTGACTGGATTACTCATAGATACACAACCTGAAATATATCTCAGTGGATGCAAGGTTCCATCAGCATCACTGGACACTCAGAAAGTCGGTCAGGTCGTACACAAAATAAAATGATGGAGGAACTCAACCGATCAGGCAGTATTTATGGAGAGGAATAAACAGTCAATGTTTCAGCCTGAGGCCCCTCGTCAGGATGGAGAGAAATAAACTGTCAATGTTTCAGCCTGAGGCCCCTCGTCAGGATGGAGAGGAATAAACCGTCAATGTTTTGGGCCAAGATTCTTCATCAGAACTCCCTTCTGGGTTCAGGTCCTGATTAAGTGTCTCGGCCTGTTAACATCGACTGTTTATTGCCCTCTGCAGGTGCTGCTCGTCCTGCTGAGTTCCTCCAGCATTCTGTCTGCGTTGCTGTGGATTCCCAGCATCTGCAGAATCTCTTGTGTTTATTAGTACACATAGTGATAGTTTCTAGGATTGTAATCCTGAGAGATTCAGTCTTTCACGCTGAGTGTGGAGGGATGGGCTGAGCTAGAATGGCAGTAAACAGGTGTCAGATCAGGACAAATTGGGATGAAAGGATCATAGGGACAGGAGTGGTCCCTTTAGCTGGTCAGAACTATTCCACCATTCAATGAAGACTCTCTATCTAATTACTTGCCCTGCTTCCATGGCCTTCGATATATTTACCATATCAAACTCTATTTTGAAACTTTGATTTGCCCCAACCTTGGGAAGATAGAGTTCCAGATTTCTGTGAAGAGTTGCTTTGTGACATTACCCAAATAACCCATTTTCATAACTTTAAGGTTATGCCCCATAGTCTTCAATTTCCTCAATGGAACAAACAGTTTTCACTACCCAATAGGTTCTTTTAATCTCATTAAACAACTGAATAAAGTCACCCATTGATATTCTGTTCTCTTGGAAATACAAGGCTATTCAATTTCAGCTCATAAACCCATCTTTACAGTCAGTTTGCAGGTACATGACAATCAACTGAACTAATATCTGAAACTGCACTGTGAAGCTGGTAGGAGGCCGAATGCTGATTCGTGTACAGGGTTGGCTTTGCTTACCTTGTTGAGTTTGGAGGCTCTGTATTCGGTCTCACGAAAGACCTGCTGATACAGGCTGGTCAGTTTTGTCATATCATCTGTCAGTCGCTTGCTCTGCTGAGGGTTCTGCTCAGTGAAATCCTGGATTGTGGCATCCAGTTCCACAAGCTTCACATTGCAGCTGTCAAGCTTGTCACAAAGTTTCTGCAAAAAAGGTAACA
Source organism: Mobula hypostoma (assembly GCF_963921235.1). Taxonomy (NCBI): domain Eukaryota; kingdom Metazoa; phylum Chordata; class Chondrichthyes; order Myliobatiformes; family Myliobatidae; genus Mobula; species Mobula hypostoma. The sequence goes on along the minus strand of NC_086104.1, from coordinate 88,716,247 downwards.
AACCCTTGGTAAACTGTGTCCTGTCCCACAGTAGGTTCACATTTTGCAAATCTGCTGAAGTCTGAATTGCATGCCTCAAATCTGCTGTGTTGCCAGTTTCCTGGTTTAGTGGGAGAATTCTTACAATACTGAACCAGAGAAGAGATTGTGGGTCTAAACCTGAACAAAATGCTTTGCCACGTAATCTAGAGTGATTCACACAAAACTCTCAAAGTCAAGATAAAGGGCCACAGCTGAAATGCCAGCTGCTTACTTCCCTTCATAGGTACTGCTGTACCTGCGTTTTGTGAATATTGTTCCAGGTTCTCAGGATTTGCAGTCTCCTAATCTAGAGTGATATTTCAGTGCAGTTCTGTATTGTTTGTAGTATTCCTTTTTGGATGGGGCATTAAACAATGACAAATCATCTCACTCTGGGGAGTTTCAAAGATCCTAGGGTAAACTTCATTAAATATAGGGAAGATGTCATTCTTTACCACTTAAATGAAGTTATTTGCAATAATTTATTCAGTCAATAGCACATTGTATAGAGATTCCTCATCTTGCCACAGTTCTTAAGTTTAACATTTTTTTTGCAATGACACTTTTACATTCCAAAAGTAGATCATAAAATGTCCTTAAGGCTAGGCGGGAGTTGTGTAATATTCTTTTCCTGGGGTAGATTTTCAGATAGGTATAGCCTTAGTAAATAGGCATAAACAAGATGTGGGAAGATAATGTGGCAGAGATCACTGATTAGTCAACAGCAGGCTCAAAGCTGGGAAAGGGCAATGAACTGGAGACTGCATGAGCAAGGTGTGGTGCCAAGGGAAAGGGGTATTGAGAGAAAAGTAACGTTTGATTGAGGGGAACAGTGCACTAAATTTGAATTATAAATGCTCATTTTATCATTGTGGACAGAAAAGATCCTGAAATTAATGAGATGGACAGCTGCTCCTTTAGAGAACTTCCAGATCTTTACTTCACCGCATATCCTGAAAACCCCCTAAAAGGACTGGAAGCCAAACAAGTGACAGCTAAAGCCCTGCATTCTTTTCAGAGCCAATGGGCTACAAAAACAGATCTCTTGGTCCATCCAGACGATGGAGCTGCAATTAGCTTACCATCTTCTGAAAAGTCACCACTGCGTGGGAAGTGAATAAACAAACGTATTCTCATTAAAATGCGTAACATTCAAAATGACAACTGTACAAAATGAAAGGTCAAATGAAAATGACATTTTCTGAAAAAAAACACTGTTAGAATGAAAGCATCTTGCACTTTTTAAAAAGTTGTTTTTTTTAGAATGACAAGACTAGGTTCTCGATTTGCTGCAGTCCTTCTGGTAAAGCGATGTTGGATTGAAAATATGTGGATTCAAATCCATCTGATGTTGAAGGAATAGCAATGTGTTTAAATGTCAAGGTGGTGTGTGACTTGAAGTGAGATTTGGTGCTGGTGTTCCCTGCCTTTGCAGGGAAAGGTCAGGATTTTGAGAGACGTTGCCTGAGTATTTGAGACAAATAACTGCAGTGCAGTGTGCTGCTGGAATTTAATGATTAGAGTAGTGTATGGAATACCACCCTCATCATTTGCTAGGTTGTGGATCACACTGAGTTTCTTGGGTGTTTTCCAGCTTCACTCATTTAGGCAAGGCATCTTGCAGTGAGGGAAAAGCACAATAGCACAGAAACAGGTCCTTCAGCCCATCTAGTTAGTCCCATCAACCTGCACCTAGACCATAGCCCTCCATACCCCTCCCATCTATGATATACTTATCCAAACCATTGTTGAATGTTGAAATCAAACCTGCATCCACCACTTCAGCCGGCAGTTCGTTCCACAATCTCATCACCCTCTAAATGAAGAAACTCCCCCTCTTGTTCTCCTTAAATATTTCACTTTTCACCCTGGAAAAAGCCGACTTGCATTAACCCTATCTACATTCCTCATAATTTTGTATACCTCTATCAAATCTCCCCTCATTCTCCTACACTCCAGAGAATAAAGTCCAAACCTATTCAACCTTTCCCTGATCTTCAGGACTTTGCTTTCAAGGTGAATTACTCATTGCAGGATACACGGTCTCGATGCTGATCTTGACGACACACACAAAAGAGTACTGTCGACGTCTCAGGCTGAGACCCTTTGGCAGGACGAAGGGTCTGCCGAAGTATTTCAACCAAAATTGTTGACCATACTCTTTTCCATTGAAGCTGCCTGGCCTGCTGAGTTCCTCCAGCACTTTGTGTGTGTTGCTTAGACTTCCAGCGTCTGCAGATTTTCTCTTGTTTGTGAAGTTGATCTTGAAACAGTCCAGTTGAAGATATAGTCAATGTGATCCCAGGATGTTGGTGATATGGGAATCAGTGATGGTAATGCTTTTGAGTGTCATTAAATGTCAACAATGAGTGGTCAAATTCTCTTTAGCCGGAGATCGTCACTGCCTGATACTTCTGTGGCATGATAGTTACTTGCTATTTACGGACATAAACTGCTTCAATTGCAGAGGAATTAAGAATGAAACTGAATGTCAAATAATCATTGAGTACCCCAACCTCTGCACTTGTGATGCAAAAAAGGCATTAAATGAACCAGGTGAAGGAGGTACGGATCCAACCACTGGAGGGCACACCCCTTGATGCACTTTGACCTCCTGTCCACCTGCACAACCTGCCATTTTTGTGGTGTGAACGGAAGTCTCCAAGGTGCAGGATGGTTGTGGTATGGGCCGAATCGAGGTGGCAGGGCCCGGGTCAGAGAGAGAGAAGCTGATGTTGGACCGATTGAAGTACTGGGCCAGATTTAAAAAGTCAAGGTGTTGGGGCTGGAAGCGAGGGTGGGCCTGTGTTCAGCTTGCTGGTCACAAGGTTTATTCATCTCTGCGTTGAAATGAGGATGTGGCTTGCAAATAATGGGTTCCTGAACTGGCTACAGTGATGACTGGCTTCATGGCTGTGGCTCACTTTCACGAACTTCAGTTCTGAATGTTATTTGCTTACTTCCATTGTTTGCATTATTTTTTATTGCACTTTGGGTGTTTGACGGTCTTCGTTTTTTTTAGTGGATCTATTGGGTTCCTTTGTTTTGTGACTGCCTGTAAGGAAACGAATCTTGAGGTTGCATATAGTATACGTACATCGAACAACAGTCGATTAAACTTTGTCAAGAGCCTTGGTCTGACCTGTCATTTGTGGAAAGGCTTCACTCAGTTTGCTGCATGCTGTATACCATGTTTGTGATTTGGTATACACCATGCTGGCACCTTTTTTAAGATATGCCTCCTGCTTCTCCCAGTCTGCCATGCTGTACTCCCCACTGTACAGGGGTTGATCTATGGCCTGATGGTAACGGTAGAGTGAAAGAAAAGCCAGTTTTGGTGTCGTACATTTCTGTTGCTGTGCCTCATGGACGTCCTGTTTTAAGTTACCAGATCTGTCACAAGTCTAATCTATTTAGCATGATCACAATGTCACACGGCATGGTATGTATCTGGTGTGAAGATGGGCCTTTACCTCTGTCCAAACCCTATGTGGTCACCCTTAAAACCTAGTCACAAGGTTGTGGGCTCAAGTGCAGACATAATTTGGACTGGCATTTCCAGTGTTGAGAGGATTCAGGAATGCCAAAATCTGTTGATTGGTCTGCTGAAATGAAGCCATATTTCTTGAAGTGATGATGCAGGTGAGTACAGGAACCAGATTTGTGAATCATAGCCCTCCCTTCACCAAAATTCGGAGTTAAAATATTGCTCCATCAGTCTATGAGACCAAATTGGCTGGAGGTGACAAGTATTACACCTCAAGCAATTCACTCTGCTGCTGATGCTTCTAAAATTGTGACAGGGCACTGTACCTATTCAAATTCTTTCCTTCTTGTACATATCATACCGACCAAGCAGAGTTCACTGCCAAGAAGGCCCACCAGCGCCTTTACCTCCTGAGGAAGCTAAGGAAATTTGGCCTGTCCCCTAAAACCCTCACTAATTTTTATAGAAGCACCGTAGAAAGCATTCTTCTAGGGTGCATCACAACCTGGTATGGAAGTTGTCCTGTCCAAGACTGGAAGAAGCAGCAAAAGATCGTGAACACGGTGCAGCACATCACACAAACCAATCTTCCGTCCTTGGACTCACTTTACGCCGCACACTGTCGGAGCAGTGCTGCCAGGATAATCAAGGACACGACCCACCCAGCCAACACACTTTTCGTCCCTCTTCCCTCCGGGAGAAGGCTCAGGAGCTTGAAGACTCGTACGGCCAGATTTGGGAACAGCTTCATTCCAACTGTGATAAGACTGCTGAACGGATCCTGACCTGGATCTGGGCCGTACCCTCCAAATATCCGGACCTGCATCGCGGTTTTTTTGCACTACCTTACTTACCATTTTTCTATTTTCTATTTCTGATTTATAATTTAAATTTTTAACATTTACTATTGATTTGTAATCCAGGGAGTGGGAAGCGCAGAATCAAATATCGCTATGATGATTGTACGTTCTAGTATCAATGGTTTGGCGACAATAAAGTATGAAGTATATCCCATCCTGATGTCAGATAGTAATAAATTTAGAGATCAGAGAACAAGATAGCACAGCATTGCAACCGAGTACATTTACCAAGATCCCTTTGTGTGGGTAGATGAAAATATATCTGCCATAACAAAAGACCAAAAGAGACCAAACTTTGCTTTCAGTGCCTCCAATATCAAAAGCAATAAAGCAGCACTCTTCCCTCTCACCTTCTGCTCTATTTTGGCTTGTACGATATCAGTGCCTTTCTCTTTCATTTTCCTGGAAATGTCTTGCAGTCCATCGGAGATCTGTTGCATTCTGCAGTTGAAGTCCAGCGTCGCTGCCCGCACTTGTTCAGCCTCCCCTTCTTTTGCATTCACCTAAACAAAGAGAGCACTGAGAGTCGGGACTCATAGTTAACAAGGTCTAAATCAGCCTTGCATTTTACAAAAAGGAACAAGATGTCGGAGGGACTCAGCAGATTAGGCAGCATCTGTGGAGGGAAGTGGATAGTTAACATTTTGAGTCAAGACCCTGGACCTGTTATAGAGGGGAGGTGGCCATATGAAACAGGTGGAGGGAAGAGTTGAATCAAGAACTGGCAAGCAATAGCTTCACCCAGGTGAGGAGGAGTGATAGGCAGGTGGAGGAAGGGATTGTGAAAATACTACCAGAAGCTGTGGGGGGGGGGGTGATAGGTGGAGGCAGCAAAGGACTGCAGATGATGGAATCTGATAGAAGGGGGAGGTGGAGCTTGGAACCAAATAAGAGAGGTGTGGTGTGGTGGGCCGATGGAAACAGTGGGAGAGTGGAACCACTGGGAAGAGTGGGTGGAGGTTCCATTTTTACAAATCCTGCTTTTCTTTCTGAGCTGATTGTGAAGATCTGGCTGGGGCAAAAAGGGAGGCTTCATTTTCAGCTTAGACAAATGAAAGAATCTTGTTCCATGGAATGGCTGCTTTCCTGTAGTGGCAGTGCAGAGTCCTTTAATGTTTGCATAAACAAGATAATTAGTTAGTCCCTCTCCCCTCCTCTCCATTTTCCATCAGATAATCATCCAATTGTTTTTGGAAAGGTGTCAAAATGGGTGTTGTGATGAGTCCAGTGTGGTAGTGTAGTGTCGTGGGTAGTGCTTGTTGCCCTCACTTTCAGCTCCCACCGCTGGCTAGCGGTCTTGCGAAAAGGAGAACTGAGTGCGTAAGTCTCTCCCTGGCACTACATCGCCTCTCCAACAGCAAGCCTCATGTAGTGTTTCCTCACTGGCGACACACTGAAACTGAACTCCTTTCGGACTCAGGCTGAACTACAGAGGACGGGGAGGAGGTCTGGCCCCTGCACATGTAGCACACCACAGGCCCACCAGAGTGTGGACATGTCCTGGTGCTTATGAACCAGATCCCCAGCTATGGGTAAATAGCCCCACTGCCTTGAGAGCAGCCTCGGGGGAGATGAAGGTTACAGGAGTGAACCCAGACTGAAAATCCAGAGTGGAGCCCCTAAGGCAGCTGGACGTCATTGAACATCCTTCCAGCAGCTCCTCCAGCCAAGCTGGAGGCAAACGTATTGCTTCATAAGCTTTCCTTTGGACTACACTGGTGAGGCCGAGAGGGAGATTTTGACAACTGGGCATCTCAGGATCTCCATACCTTCCACCCAGCCTTGTGATGATGATCATCATCACCCATTGTGCTTCTAGACAGATGAATGCCAACGACGAACGACAATATTTTTTGAAAGCCACAATCTATAGCAGCACTTAGGCAAGGTCCATGTGGTTTTGTGAAAATTTGATCATTTTATTAGAGATTTTCAGAAGAAATGGCAGGTGTTGCAGATAAAGGGGCATTCATGATGTTTCGTGAAAGGTCACTGTGGAAATATAGGTCCATGGTGCAGGAGGTAAGTCATTGGCATGGAATGAAGATTTGCTAGCTAACAGGGAACAAAAGGTAGGCATAAATGGAGGTTTTTCCTAGTTGGCAAGATGGAACAAGTAGTATATCATAGAGTTTGGTACTGGGTCCTCAACCTTTAACCATTTATATAAACTTATTGAATGAAGGCAATGAAGACAAGGTTCCAAAATGCATAGAAAGGTAAGTAAATAGGTGGTGAAGAGGTCATTTCTAGGTAATGGACATTGCTGGCAAGATCAACTTTTATCCCCAAGTGGCTTCAGGGAAAGGAATCAATAGCTTTCATCCCAAGCTACTGGAGTCTGCTAGGGTGTGAAAAATCTCCCTAAAATATGGTTATATCATTTATCACAGTATTACAACTTAGCAACAAAAGACGACCAGTGACGTGGTGGAGTTCTCATTGCCATTAATGAGTGAAGGGTGGAGGTGACATGTTTCGAAGGGTCTACAAAGAATTCTTGCTGAGTTACTGCAGTATATCTTGAGAGTGGTGCATACTGTTGACAGAGTGTGTGAGAATCTTTAACAGGGTGCAAAGGCTGCCCGTGAGTCATCTCACTCCGGTTCTGCTTTGAATCCAATTTCCATACTGTCTTTTGTCAACTTCACATGCCTCTCCCCACCTCTGTTTTGGGAAGTAACACTCCTCACACTTCCCCCAATTATGAGGAAGGGCCCCTTACTAAAAACATTGACTGGTTTTGCTGTGTTTGTGCAAGAACATGTCAATTAAATAAAAGCGTGCATGCAGGAGATGGCTTTAGCTGGTGTATTCACAAGAGGGGGAGAGGAGAGGGGGGAGAGGAGAGGGGGGAGAGGAGAAGGGGGAGAGGAGGGGGGGGAGAGGAGAAGGGGAGAGGAGAAGGGGAGAGGAGAAGGGGAGAGGAGAAGGGGGAGAGGAGAAGGGGGAGAGGAGAAGGGGGAGAGGAGAAGGGGGAGAGGAGAAGGGGAGAGGAGAAGGGGGAGAAGAGAAGGGGGAGAGGAGAAGGGGAGAGGAGAAGGGGGAGAGGAGAAGAGGAGAGGAGAAGGAGGAGAGGAGAGGGGGGAGAGGAGAGGGGGAGAGGAGAGGGGGGAGAGGAGAGGGGGAGAGGAGAGGGGGGAGAGGAGAGGGGGGAGAGGAGGGGGGGGAGAGGAGGGGGGGGAGAGGAGGGGGGAGGGGGAGAGGAGGGGGGAGAGGAGAGGTGGGAGAGGAGAGGTGGGAGAGGAGAGGTGGGGGGAGGGGAGGGAAAAGGATGATAGAGAGAAGATAATAGAGAGAAAGGATGAAAGAGTGAGAGAGATAGAGATAGAGAGAGAGATCAGTATGCATACATAGACAACAGTTCCACGTGCATAGGTAAGCTCTCAGTCCATATGTAGTGCTAAGAAGAGTCATTGCTCTAATAGAAATAGATCCATACATTACAGGTTTCTCTTTCTGCAGATACTGACTAGCTGTTTCCTTCCAGTGTTTTTGTTTTTGTTGTCGATGAGTCCTTTAAGAACATTGTGCTCAAAGCCAACTTTACCTGTTCCTCAATGGCTCCAAGGGCTAGTCTGACCTCAGCCAGTTGTTCGGAGAGCTCAGAGGGCAGGATGGTGTACAACTCCAGGTACTTGTCTCGCTGTCTATCTCCCAGCCGTTCCACCGTCTGGTGTCGAGCAGCTACCTCACCATGCAGTTCCTAAGCACAAGATACTGTGTTACAGCAAAAGAACAGTACCCCAAATACTTCAATTAAAAACTCTCTGTGGTCTTATACATCACATCCTCTCCAGTCTCTCAATCACTACGTCTTCCTGCTACTTTATATTCCCTGGTATTTCTGCATTTTTTTTTAGTTTTTGCCTTCTTGCCCTGTACCCAATACCTTTGTAGCAGATCCTTCAGCTGTTTGGAGCATAGGTTCTAAATTTCAAGTTCCTGGGAGCAAACATCACCAACGCCTGTCCTGGTCCAACCATTTCGAAGCCAAGCCCAAGAAAGCTCCCTGCATCTCTACTTCCCCAGGAGGCTAAATAAATTTGGCATTCCCTGTCGACCCTTACAAATTTTTATCACTGCACCACAGAAGGCATCCTACTTAGATGCATCATGGCTTGATATGGCAACTGCTCTGCCCATGATTGCAGGAAACTGCAGAGTCGTGGACACAGCTCGACACATCACAGAAGTCAGTCTCACTTCAATGGACCCTGTCTTTACTTCTTGCTGCCTCAGTAAAGCCAGCATAATCAAAGACCCACTCACCAGGATCATTCTCTCTTCTCTATCCCTTTGGACAGAAGATGCAGAAACCTGAATGCACATACCAGTAGGCTGAAGGACAGCTCCCACTCCGCCGTTATAAGACTACTGATTGGCTTCCTAGTATGATAAGACCGGCTCAACCTCACAATCTACCTTGTTATGATCTTGCACCTTATTGTCTACCTACACTACACTTCCTCTGTATTTGTTGCACTTTATTCTGCATTCTGTTATTGTTTTGCCTTGCACTACCTCAATACAAATCAATAACAGAAGGTGTAATGATTTAATTTGTATGAACCATATTCATGGCAAGCTTTTCACTCTACCTCAGTACATGTGACAATACAGCAACTCCAATTCTCTCTCTAAAACTTGCCATCTTTCTGCCTCACTCTCTTCCTTTACGACTGCCTTTAAAACCAGCCTGCTTAAACAACCTTTGGACATCTGCTCTAACATCTTCAAATTATATTAGATAATATTCTAAAGAAGCTTCTTGAGCTGTTTGTTTAATGAACAGTCCTACATTAACACAAATTGTTGCCGTTTATTATTTGGCATTCATTATCACCTGGATATATTGCAGATAAGAAAGCCAAGCCAGTAACACAAGGGAAATAAAATCAGGATGCCAGAATAGGAGATATGTACAGCATTAGGATGATGCTCGAAGTACAGGAGATTCCAAAATCTGCCCCAGTGAAATTTAGAGCACATACTCAATCCCGGCCACGGCACTTTGGGGGTCGATAGTTGTACTTTCTCCTCTCACTGAGAAGGTTAGGGGTTCCAAGCCCACTTCAGATACTTTAGTATAAAATTCGAAGCTGATAGTCCGGCTTAAGACTGAACAGGAGCTGCACTGCTAAACAAGAGGTTAAACTGAGGTCTCATCTGCCAGTGAATTCACTGACAGGTATACATAATGCTTCCAGACACGTTGAAGTTTTACAAATGAATGTTTTCTTTCCTCTTCTAACAACCAGCACCTATCTTCATTTTCTGTATTATTTGCATTTTATTATCTGCAGTCGCATAGTTTGTTTGCAGTTTACAGTTCCTGATGTTTACAGTTTACAGATCCTGTTCTATCGATTTGCTAAGTATGCCCACAGAAAAAAAGAAACTCAGGGTTGTATGAGGTGACATATGTGTACTCTGATAATAAACTTTACTTTGAACTTTGAACTATGTCTTTCTCTGGATACCTTCAATTCCTGCAGCTCTGTAACAGCATCAGAGGTTGGGTTCCGCAGATACTCTTTAGTCTCTTGCAGCCACTGCTTGATGGCATTTAATTCGCTCTCCACTTCCTCCCGCTCTTTAAGTTCCTGTTGGACCATTTTCTTGCTTTTCCTTATCTTTTGTCGGACGCTTTAATTGAAAACAGAAACTTAAATCAATATTCACCTGAGTCATGTCTGCCATAATTCAAAGAAAAAGACAGGGAAATGAAACGACATCATCCATGAAGGAAGTTGGCTTTCATGTTCAAAGTACGAGAGGTTCAGATAGACAAATGTGAATATGCATCAGCCAGTGGGGTTACGTCAATTGCCCGATATCAAACCAGGGAACAGCTAGTTCTCCTGTACCATTGTGACCTAGCTCAAGGAAGCTTACATGCCAGCTCAATTATTTTGAAACTTAGCCCATCAAACATGGTTATTGGCATATTCACTCTGTCAGTCAATAATTGGGATACATGTACAATGAGTCAGCCCTCACGACACTAATTTTGGGAGTCTGGGCTCTCTGTCCTCAGAAGTTTTTAGACCATCCATTTGAATTACTTTGTCCCAGCAATGGTGTTTGAACATCCAAAGCTGTCATCTTGGTTACAGTGCTGCCTTTGGAAATATGTAACTCAATGGGACTATCAATCTGCACTCTACATATCGAAATAAACAATATTATTGTGGCTATTAAAATTGTATTGAGTCACCTGCTGATATCTTTCTTCTTAAGAGTATAAAAACTTGATGTATTTTTAAGCCAGCGAGACTCCACTTCTAGCAGACGCTCTCAGTAATGAATAAAGAGCTTTCACATCGCCCCCCCAAGTGGCTGAGTTCAGCAGCCACAACAGTCACCAATCAGCATCTAGCCTTATTTATATGATTAACTGGATGCGCCTAATGAAAGGGTCAGTAAGTAGTACTGATCATGAAGTAATGCTTCTGGTAGTTGTGGAATCAGCAACAAGATGAGCAAACATTTCAAGAGGACTGAAATATAAAAGCAAGAATGTAATGTGGAGGCTTTATAAGGAATCAGTCAGACCACATTTGGGGTATTGCGAGCAGTTTTGGGCCCCTTATCCAAGAAAGGATGTGCTGGCATTGGAGAGCATCCAGAAGAAGTTCATGAGAAAGATACCAGGAATGAAATTTATGAGGAGTGTTTGAGGGCTGTGGCCTGTATTTATCAGAGTGTAGAAAAATGGGGGGTGGGGGATGCTTTTGAAGCTATAGAAAATTAAAAGGCCTGGACAGAATTGCTGTGGAAAGAATGTTTCCTATAGTGGGGGAGAATAGGACCAGAGGACACAGTCTCAGAATATATGGACGTCCCTTTAGAACAGAGATGAGAAGGAATTTCTCTAACCAGACGATGGTGAATCTCTGGAATTAATTGCCACCGATGCCTGTGGGGGCCAAGTGATTGGATATATTTGAACCAGAGGTTGATAAGTTCGTGATTAGCAATGACATCGAATGTGTGGGAACCAGGAGGACAAGGAGTCACAGCTCACACTAGTCACAAGAAAATATCAAATTGAAACTGGCCAACTTTTCTTCACAAAATGCACGGAATGGTGTACAAGACACATCAATGGAACCAAAACCAAGTAAAACCTCACCAGAGGAATTTATCTGTGTGAACAAACCAACTTGATCCAACTGATATTCCTCATCTTGGGAAGCTACCTGGGCAATGACCATCAATAGAAATATGATTTTCTTGTTACACCTTTCCTTACTTTCGATGCAACTGACACTAAAGGCCAATATCACTTGCCGGCAAAGCACTCCTTTAATCTACCCACAGGCTACTTTTCCAAAAGCTCCCAGTGACCCACTTACTTGTCATATCTGTCCTGCATGGCTTTGATCTCGTGCATTACGGGTAGGTCCTCGACAGTAGTGGAAGGCAAAGCCACATCCCGCAGCATGTTGAGTGCTTGTTGCCGGAGCACGGTTAGAGTGGACTGCTCCCGTTCCACTTCCTGTGCAAAAGCGTCGTGGTACTCCAGGAGCTCGAGTAGTTCAGTCTTCCTCGCCTTCTCAACCGAACTGTCGGGGAGTCGATCCTGCAGCTGGTCCACCACGACGGTGGTCGTCTCGATCTGGGGAGCAAAGTCAAGCCCATGAAATGGGGCAGTGTAACATTAAATAAACCCTCCCTGGTGACAGAGGATAATTGGGCAAAATTAGCCCCCATCTGCCCAGCTGTACCTCACTTCTGTCCTGCATACCCCAAACGTGGGCAACACCCTGAAGCTCTTTTAGGATTCAGTTCATGGCTTGTATATAGAGGTGGAGGGAATTTGGAGCTTCAAGTTCCTGGGCAGTAACATCTCAGCTGACCTGTCCTGGGCCCAGTATGTAATCAAGAAGAACGTTCCCCAGTGCCTCAACCTTCTTGAAGGCTTAAGGGGATTTGGCATGTCACCAAATACTCTAACAGACTTCGATGGGTGCATCACAGAAAGTATCCTGACTAGTTGCATCATGGCCTGGTATGAACATTGCAATTCACAAGCTGCACAGAGTAGTGGGCACAGCCTGGTTCATTACACATGGAGCCCACCAACGTCAAACACGTCTCAAAAGGTGGCATCTATCATTAAGGATCCCCACCATCCAGGCCATGCCCTCTTGTCACTGGTACTATTGAAGGAAATCTGAAGTCCAACACCACAGGTTCAGCAACAGCTACTTTCCTGGAGCCATCGGGTGCTTGAGCCGACATGCATAACCCTAATCCTAGCTCAGCAAAGGAATTGACGGACCTCCTCTTACGTTATCATGGTCTGGTTTCTAATTGTGTTTGAGATAGGGGTGGCAATACTGGGGAATGGGATCACCAAGGCTTCCAAATCTTGGTTTTAAGAATGTTTTTGACTCATGCAAAGCACAAAGTACAGGAGCGCAAACGAAACAATATACTAAAACGGGACTGCAACGAATGGACTTCTTGTGGGACTTCACCCCACAGGGAAATGAGAGATGTGGTGACATTAACAGCTCTTGTTATCCACTTGCCTAGTTCTCATTCAACTCTAAGAGATGCAGAGGTATCAGTGGAGTTGGGCTTGGGGCACTGACCAAATAAAATCAAACTAGGTGAGTCAGGGTTTCCAGCGCTGGAAGGGTTTGATTGAACGCATATGGAGATAAAAAATGGGAACAGTATTTTAAAGTGAATCTTAACAGCATGACAAGGAAACACATATTCTAGCATATCAAAGGGAAAAATTAACCCTGTAATGGACAATGACTACTCTACACAAAAAGGAAACCCAAGTGGAGAAGCAGAAGCCTCCAGAGCACAGTAAAGGGAGATTTTTACAGGGCCTGTCAAGATGGGTGAAGTGAGTTTGGTTGGTCTGAAAATGATTTTATTTTTTTCTGCACTTATGATTAACACCATGATTCTTGCCAATCTCACTCCTCTGACAAGCCTGCCTCAGATTCTACCTGAACATAAAACTATCATATTTTTAATACATAGATTAATTTCCTTCAATCTTGCATTGGAAGCAGTTTACAATCTACTTCCTTTGTTTCACCACTAGGATTCCTATTTGAGCACAAGAAAAAAAATGAACATACCATGCAAACTCTAGCAATTGGTCAGTGATTGAAAAAACTGATGCTTCTAAAGGCTTGGTGGGCACTAGCCTTTTGTCAAGAGCCTTTATTTGGAAAGACCAGTCCTTTAGCCAAAGCTACAGTAAGGGATGCAAGCAGAGTATTCTCGGCAGGTGGGAAGCATCCTTGCAGAAAGGTAAAGAGCTAATGCTTCAGGCCAGGTCTATTACTTTGTCACTGGAGGTGAGCAGCGTCTAAGCAGTTACGGAGTCAGCAGGGTGAGGCATGGGAAGGAAAGAAGGCAAATAGCCGTGATAGGATTGAGGCCACCTTGACTGATCTTCCACACTTCTCCCTCCCTTCTGCTGAAGCAGCCATTTATAACTGGTTAGTCTCACACTATGTTGGTAATTTGATCATTTCTCTCATCAGCCTTCCCTTTTCTCTGTCCCTGCCTCTGCTCTTGCTTGGAAACCATTCACTCTCTACAACCTGTGATTCTGATGAAAGATCATCAACGAGAAACTTTAACTCTGTTCCTCACCCACCCCACCCACAGATGCTGCCTGACCTGCTGAGTGTTTCCTGTACTTTTTATTTTCCTTCGCCTGTGTTCTGCCTCACTCTGCTTTGTACCTTGTCAGTGAGGTTCTTCCAGCCTTGTGCAGCTTCTTCCAGCATCAATTCCTGTTCCCGGGCCACACTTCGCAGTCGTGTCCAGCGCTGCCACACGGTGGCCATCGACCTGCTGATGGCGGCCTTGCTAGCATCGTTGCCCAGGCTCTCAAGCTGTGAGGCTTGGTCCTCCAGGGCCGTGATCTTCTCGTGGAAGGAGTTCACCACAGACAGCAGAGACTGGAGGCAGAGAAAAAAAATATTACTGGAATGTATAAGCATCTCATGGAAAATAGGAAAGGAGAGGAGAGTGGGGAGGTAGGGTCAACGTGAGGGTAAAGGAGAATGGAAGAAGTATGAGACAGGGAGAGGGGAGGAGGGGAAAGGGGGGCAGAGTGGGAGGAGAGAGAGAGAGCAGGAGGAGAGATGGAGAGGGGGAGAGAGGGAGGAGAGGGTTGAGAGAGGGAGAGCGATGGGGAAGGGGTAGGAGGGAGGATAGGGAAGGGCAGGGAGTGGGAAAGCATCAAGAAGGGAAATTATGGCTGCAGGGATGGGCTAGTGATTATTGTCAGCTAGTTATTGTCAGGACTTAAGTAAAATTGAGCCAGGACTACCTTATGTTGAGTGAGCTTTTCCTCACTCTCATGGCTTGTTGCTGCTTTGGCTGTGGAAAATTCTGACAACGTCTTTTCTGCCTGGTTCATCATGGCAATTAACTGCTGCCTGGCTTCCTGGTAATCATGCCACTGCACTACACATCTAGGAGGAATGGCAAAGAATCACACAGAGTTATTTCTGGGCTTTACAAAACCTACAAGAAAACCATGTATCCCAGACCGAAAACTCCCTGGCTCGTGCAGCCCATTGCAACTGATAGATGAAAAATGATCAAGAATGCTCCGTGATATGGGTGACTTGGATGTACAACACTCAATGTCAAAACTCCCAATACCCAAGGCCACTCTGCCAAAATTTGGCTTAATATTGCACAAGTTATCCTCCTGCAGAAACTGTCCCAACCCCAAGGGGCCACACTTCGCAGTCGTGTCCAGCGCTGCCACACGGTGGCCATCGACCTGCTGATGGCGGCCTTGCTAGCATTGTTGCCCAGGCTCTCAAGCTGTGAAGCTTGCTTCTCCAGGGCCGTGATCTTCTCGTGATCTGAATAAACATACATTCACAGCACAGGCAAAGGCTCACTTTCATGAACTTCAATTCTGAATGTTATTTGCTTACTTTTATTGCTTGCACAGTTTGCTTTTTCCTGTGCATTGGGTGCTTGACGGTCTTCTTTTAAATGGGTTCTATTGGGTTTCTTTGTTTTGTGACTGCCTGCAAGGGACCGAATCTCAAGGTCATGTATAGTATGCAGGCCCAAAACGTTGACTCTTTTCCACAGATCTTGGATTTCTTGGGCTTACAGTATACGTACTTTGATAATAAATGTACTTTGTACTTTGAAGACCACTTAGTTCAAAAGTTCTCTGGCTTGCTGATGCACCAAATGGCCATCCTTAATTCATCCAAACTTATCAGGGTTACCCTTCTCTCTCAAAGCACAAATGCAGCTTCTCCTTAAATATGTAATCTCATCCACTCACAATGTATTGATATGTTCCACATTCTCTGGGCAACGAGAAATTAATTTCAAGGTAGTACATGGTTGCATATTACTTTTATAATAAATTGACTTTGATTTCTCCTAAGTTTCCTGCAGGACTTATGCCTTTTTTTGTTTCCCCTAATGACCCCCCCCCCTTAAGTGGAAATAATTTCTCTTACACCCTCTCTTGCATAATGCCAAAAACCCTCATCAGGTCAGCTATTTTCTCCTTTCAGATAGTTATTACCTTTCAACTACGATGTACTAAGTAATTTCTTTTAGCTTGCTCATTGTCTCCATGATATAGGAACCAAAACTGAGTATGTAGATCGCCATCTCTGTTATATGCCTGGTTGGTGAACACTATCGCCCAACGCGTTCACAATGCACCACCCTGAACTGATCATTCCACTGGCCTTGGACCTGTCTGTTGTGCAGCAGGTGAGACCTTACCTCTGCAGCATGACCTCCTGGCCTCGAGCTGCTTGCTCAATGTCTGCTTTCCTTTGCCGCAAAGACGCCATGCTTTGCTCCATCTGCTCTCTGCCTGCTGCACTGATTGACGGCAGGAGGCCTGGTACCAAATTGTCCAACACCTCCATCTGGTTTGCAAAAGTGGACTCGGTGGCGAAGAATTCAGTATGTCTCCTCAACGTCTCCTCCGATGCCTCCACGTCCAAGCCATCAGTCTCCTGCTGTAGGAGTGCATTGGCATCCTCCAACCAGTCACTGGCAGACTGGACGGCCTGCTGGTTCTGTAGAACCATGTTTTGTACCTTGTCTAGGGACATCTGGGGTAGAAAGGACAGAGAAGAGAAATTAAGATTATCACTCTGCAAAACCAGACTATAGAACAGTACAGTACAGTACATCCACCTCTCTCTGTGTAAAAAAACTTGCCCTGCACATCTTCTTTAAACTTTCCTCCCCTTTTTTATGCCTTGGACCCCTGGTTGGTAACTTCTGCAATGTATATCCTCCAGTTCTTAACATTTCTAAACTGGGTAAAAGATTCCAGTTGATTACCCTGTCTGTGCTGCTCATAGTTTTATAAGTCTCATCTTTGCCTCTGACCATCCAGAGAAAACAATCGAAGTTTGCCCAAATTCTCCCTGTAGCTTATACTCTCTAATCCAGGCTCCCCCTGGTAAGTGTCTTCAGTGCCCTTTCCATGGTCTCCACATCTTTTCTGTAATTGGACAACCAGAACTTCACAGATTACTGCAACCGTGGCCTGACTAACGTCTTATACAGCTGCAATGTGACTTCTTTACTCTTATAATCAATGCTCTGACCAACAAAGGCAAGCATGCAATACATCTTCCTTACCACCCTAACTACTTTCAGTGAGCTACGGACCTATATCCTAAAATCCCTTCTGATCAGTTGGGAGATCTTGCCCACCAAGTCCTCTGACTGAAAGAACTGCCAGATCTCCTACTGCTTGTTAGACCGGATCAAAAACATTCCTCATGAGATTTATTGGTATTTTCTCCTTGCTAGAGAGGAGCAGTTCCTCATGTAACTTCCATGCAAAAGGAATATAGGGGCGAAGTCAGTAATAAGAGAGGGCTTTAATACTGGTAAGGGAGATTACTAATAGCAAAAAACACAGGTCTAATAAAGGTCCTTCACAGGTTATGACAAGGTTGTGTTACTGTGAACTGCCTGTAATCTGACAGTTCACAAGTTGGAATGCAGTCACGAAATATACATGGGGTTGGGCGTTCATAAGCTGGGGAAGATCAGTCCTGGACAAAGAACGACAACTCTACAGAGGGGGCTGAAAAAAGATCGTCAGAGAAAGAGGAGTGCTGAGATATTGAAGAAAGTGCTCTTGTGCCAGCTGAGAATGCAAACATAGATTCACCAAAATGATACCCATTTTTCAAGGGGAAAAGCATACAAGGAAAAGTGACACAAATTTTCTTGAATGTTCAAAAGACGGGTGGGGTGGATATGCCGGCTCTGGCTGTACTACAAGCATCCTCTGCCCTGTGGGAACTTGGTTCGTGGCTGCATTCCAACTTGTGAACTGTCAGATTACAGGCAGTTCACACTCACACAACCTTGTCATGACCTGGGAAGGACCTTTATAGGACCTGTTTTTTGCTATTAGTAATCTCCCTTACCAGTATTAAAGCCCTCTCCTATTACTGACCTCTCCCCTATATTCCTTTTGCATGGAAGTTACATGAGGAACTGCTCCTCTCCAGCAAGGATATAATACCAAGAAATCTCATGAGGAATGTTTTTGATCCGGTCTAACAAGCAGTAGGAGATCTGGGCAATTCTTTCAGAGAAGAACAATTACGCCCAGTAGTTGGTGATCATCAGACTGGAGTCTACATATTGGAGCCAGATTTTCAGAAGGTGAAGATAGAAAACAACTCTGCACAACAGGGAAGTTTTTTGGATCTCTGATTTACAAACGTCAATCGAATGGGGAAAAGGCAAGGACACAAAGTTAGGCAACTGATCCACTATGCAAATGGTGGATGGCCTCCAAACATTCAAAGGCCGAGTCCCCTTCCGACTTCTCTCAAAGGGTGGACAAAAATGAAAACAGACACAGAAAGGGAGTCAGGGAGAAAGAGACCGTAATCATTTTAACTGAGTTTTCTGTAAAATCTTTCATAACTCATTCCTTGTGGGAATGAGACTGAATGGTGTACTTTGTTCCCTGTCTGGTTGATATCAGTGTATTAACATTTATTGCGTAGTTTATGCTGTGTTGATCCAGCCCAGATATTTCATCGCATGTAATTAATCTTTAACGTACAAATGCATTTAATTTCTGAACATTTACCGGGCCACACGATGGCATGGCGGTTAGCGCAACGCTATTACAGCTATGGGTGTTGGAGTTTGGAGTTCAATTCCAGTGCCATCTGTAAGGATTCTCTTTACATCCTCCCCATGGAATGCCTGGGTTCTCCCCAGATGCTCCCGTTTCCTCCCACTAAAGACGTACCGGGCAGGTTAATTGGTCATTGTAAATTGTCCCGTGACTAGGTTAGGGTTAATGGGGGTTGTTGGGGCGCCATGGCTCGAAGGGCCAGAAGGGACTACTCCGCTAAATAAATGAATAAGGGGATAGCTGGAGGCCCTGAATTTTGAATGAAGCCAACAACTGGCCAGAAAAAGCATATCTCTTTATCTCCTCAAGTCAATGGGTTCTTCGTACATTAATAAGGGTGGTGTCATTAGGAATTAATGTTGTAAGAGAATTAATAGTATAATAAATGTAGAAAGATGCATTCCAATTACATTTTCTGTATAAATTATTAATAAAGTGAATTATTGGGAAAACTAATGCCAGTGTCATTAACAATACATTATGTTCTTAAGCACAATATGTGCCATCATTTGAAGAAATAAACCAGAGGCACAAGGAGACCTTGGAGCAAATTAACTCTTTTGGCTGAATTTCTTTCAGTATTTGGGGAGAGTTAACAGAGGAAAGGTGATACCTAGAGGGACATGCAATGTTGCACCAGTGGTTCATGGACCTCTCTACCACACAGAGTATTTCACCTCACATTTGGGTCTTGTGCCACCTTACAGAGAGAGACAGGGCCCTGATTAGTGCACAGCTCTATTATCAGTGCTTCATGCTTGAAAACAGAAGTTGATCCTCCTAATGAGTCTGCCCTCACACCATTATCCTTCCACTGATTATCCCATGGGACACCACCAGGTCCTCTCTACAGGCCTGGATCTGTAGATGTCCTGCCTATCAGTCTACCATCATGCTGCCATCAGTCATTTCCCCCTCTGCCAACTCCCAAGCACCTAAAGTAATGACTAACCTTCCTGGTACTCAGCATCTCCTGGACTTCCACCTCCAGCTGGGAAAGTTCGCTCAGGTTGTTCTCTACCTGCGGAGGCATCAATTCCTTTGACTCAGAGTACTTTGCTTTCTCTTTGCTGCTCAATGCCGCCATGATCCGAAGGGTTGACTGCACTTCCTCCTCCAGGATCTGGGACTTCCGTATCTCCTCCTGGATGCTCTGCAGTTTTAGATCCAAACTGGTGGCAGCACCGAGGTCTCCCTTAATCTTCCGCAGCCACTCGAGGGTGTGCTGGATTTCGGTCTGGAAGTCGACCCTTTGAATGAGCCTGTCCTCGCACTCCATTATCCTTCCGCTGATCGTGCCCTGGGCCGCCTGAAGGTCCTCCCTCCAGGACTGGATCTGCTGACTTCTCGCCTCCTGAGCTCCGCTCTCCAGCTCAGGGGAAAACTGTTCCAATTGCTCAATCAGCCTCTTCAAAAGGGAGCCGGCAGCCTGCACACACCCGGCCAACCCGTGGTAGTTCTTCAGCTTTTCCTCGATGGAGAGGGTTTCCTCGTTGGTCCTCACCAGATCCTCTTGCAGGGCCCGGAGCTGTGTCTCCAGCTGCAGGGCCGTGGCCTCGTGCTCCTGGTAAGCTGCCACCGTGTCGTCCAGCAGGGCCGCCTTCAGCTCCGCCTGCCGTCGGAGCCGGCTGTAAAGGCTGGCCAGGCTTGCCATCTGGTCGGGCTGCCACGGCTGGCCAGAGCTCCGGAAGGTCTCCTTCCTCTGGTTGAGCTCGTCCATCGCCTTACCGAGCCCCACCACCTCGTCGAGAAGGGCTTGGTAGTCACTCTGCGCAGAGGCTGCCTCCTTCGAGGACAGCCTCAGCTTGGCTTTGCCCATTTGAACCAGCTGGTCCTCCAGTTCACTCAGGGCCTTGCTGGTTAAGTCGATCAGGGAGACGTACTCCTTCCGGCCCGCCATGGCCTCCTGGATCTTTTCCGACTTCTCCTTGGCCAGGACCACGATGGAGTTGAAGTGCTTGGGCATGGCATTCAGCTTCTCATCCAGGAAGGAGTGGTCAGCCTCGCTGAGCGAAGGCAACAGCTCGCGGCCAGCCCTCTGCACCAGCAGCAGGAGGTTTTCGTACTCGGGCGACTGCTCCAGCAGCTGCTGGTACTTGCTCAGCTGGGCGCACAGCTCCAGGTCGCTGCTCGTCAGGCTGACCTGCGGAAACGTCACGATGTCGGCCTGCTTCAGCCAGTTCCACACTTTGTCCAGGTCTGCCTTGAAGTACTTGCGGGAGGCCAGCACCTTCTCCAGCTCCTGCAGCCTCTGGCTGCTAATCTGCAGCGCCGCGTCGTAGGCGCTCTGCAGTTTCTGCAGCTGGGCCATTATCTCCGCCGCCTCCTCCTCTGTCGCCTCCCGCGCCAGCTCCCTGCCCCGGGCCCACAGCGCCGTCACTTCGCGTTGGTACTCCCTCAGGCTGTTGCCCGCATTCCTGCAGGCGCGCACCTGCTTGCCGGCGTCAAGGGGCAGGAGGGCCACGTGGCCTGGGGACGTTGCCAATCGCTCGTGCTGCTGGATCCAGCCGATGGCCGGGCTGAGAGCCATGAGGAACTGGGCGCGGTCCGACAGGGCCTGGCCCAGCAGCCGCCGCCTCTGGCTGACGGCCTCGCTCAGGGAGCTCATCTTCCCGTGCAGCGCGCCCAGCGCCCGCTGCAGCTGCTGCCGCTCGTCCAGGCCCAGGCGAGCAAGGATCTTCTCGGCCTCCTCCACAGCCGCCCCGTGGGCCCGCTGCTGGGTCTCCAGCTCGCCGCAGGTGGCCGCGTGGTCCAGCAGCAGCGTCTGAGCCAGCTCCGCCGGAGGGCTGCACCTCAAAGCTTCAGCCAAGAGGCGGGTCTGGGCCTCTGCCCAGTCCAGCAGGTCCTCCAGCTTGGACTGGCACTGGCTCAGCTCCTCCAGCGTTGCCACGGAGGCCTGAATCTTCCGTTCCAGCAGGCCCTCTAGCTGGGCCCACTGCTTCTCCAGGTGACTGGTCTGTTCCTTGATCAGCTCCTTGTCTTCTGGGTTCAGGCGGTCCATCATTCTCTGCTTCTGCTCCTTCAGGTCATCCAGCACAAACCTCTGAGCCTGCACGGCGCTCGCCAGCTTCTTCAGTGCTTCCAGGTGTTCGGCTGTGCTCTCCGCATCGGTTCTGCAGTAAATACAAACCAACAGAACAGAAGTCAAGGAGAATAATGCACGAAGAGCAACTGTGGTTAATAAACATCTAATTATCAGGACCATCTTTAGCCTTCCTTTTCTGCAGCAGGGACATTTCAATAATAAGACACAAGAAAATTGGAGCAAGAGTAGGCCATTCAGCCCTTCAAGCCCACCCTGGCATTCAATATGGCTGATCAGCCTAAGGCCTCAGCTGCCTGTAGCCCTCAATTCCCTGAGATTACAGACATCTATCTCGTCCCCTTTTAAATACCCCCATTGATGTCGAGATCTGAAGTCCAGCACAGGGATTCTCGGTGTATGTTAAATCTTTCTAAGCACTGACTGACAGGGCATTGCAGACAGCAGGTCTGAAGTTCTCCGTTGCATGTTCCCATGAGTGTGTGTCCAGGCTAGTGACTGAGAACAGCAACATCGCTGGTTCACCCAACATGCCAACAAACCTTCCCAGTCGGTGAATTGTTTCTACTGTACAGCCACACTACAGGCACAGTCACAGACAGAGAGAGGGGCCAGAAAGGTGGATAGACAGCTGAATGACTGATCAACAGAGATACACAGATTATTTAGTGTAGAGGGGCATTAAATAGGGAAACACAACAAAATCACTCACATTTATGAAACACAGCTCATAGAATCAGATTTCCAAACTAATGTGATGTTGTAGTCACTCCTGTTTCCAAGGCAACCGCTGCAGACAATGAATACACAGCAAAAACTCCACAAACAGCAATAAGACAACAAATAGTCCTATGAAGCACAAGATGTGACTAACCACTACTCACCTTCCTAAGTCGTCCCATTCTTTAGTGAACTTGTCCAGAAGCGATTCTACAATGCTCATTCGGTCGTGGTAATCCCTCGCCCTCTGCTGGTCCTTCTCCCTCATGGAGAGGAGGGTGTTGGTCTGGTGGCAGAGCTCCAACCACTGGTTGGTCAGCTGGGCAATCTCCGAGTGTTCAGGTGACTCGAGGCCCTCTGTCAGGTTACTGATCTTCTCCGTGAGCGCTGTAATATTTGCCTGCTTGGACTGGAGTTGATGGGCCAGCTCCTGAATAAGACGAACAAATGCAAAACACTTCCATTAACATGAACTCCAGGGAGCCTTGCACAAGGTCTCTGCGGGAGAGCCTTCACTGAAGGGACTACAGCCATTATAAGTAATAGTTCACGACCAGACCGCTCAGTGATGGGTCTTGTCAGCAACAGCCACATTCTGAGAAGTGAATTAGTGGGGGAAAAAAAACGTTTGAGGACCAAAGAAATTGCGGATGTTGGAATCCAGAACAAAATAAAATGTTTGAAAGACTCAAGACATCAAGCAGCTGTGGAGGCAAAAGCTGCAGGTCAATCTTTCGGTTCAAGACCCTTCATATTGAGAGGGAAGAGAAAAGTTTGCCGATATATAGCTGTATGGGGGGGGGGGTCAGATGGAAGCTGGTATGTGATGGGTGAACCACATGGAGAAGCAAGGTGTTTGACTGCTAAACACAAGGCTATCCTTATCAGCAGACCACCTTATATGTTCCATTCTTACTGTTGTCCATGTCTTTACAGTGATAATTAACAAACTCACTGTAGTGAATCAGTCTCAATCAAGTGGAGGCAGCACTAGATCAAATGATTATGCAGAGATCGTTTTTACTGGAAATGCTTAAAAACAAAAAGTAAAGATAATTGCCATTTGAAAAGAACCTAGCACAGTTCCTACCATCTCCAATATTATATATTTTTTCTCATGAAGGGTAATGAGGCAGTGTTGCCCCAGTACCACTGGTTGCCCGCCCCAGTTCCAGTATGGTCCTCGAGCACTTGATGGCGGACTGGTTGGCTCCCATTACTTCAGCCAGCATCAGGACAGATAAAGGGTCTTGGCCCGAAATGTCGACTGTTCATTCCTCTCCACAGATGCTGCCTGACCTGCTGAGATTCCTCCAGCGCCTTGTGTGTATTGCTATGGACTTCCAGCACCTACAGAAACTTGTTTGCCTCAACGACCAACACAGTTTGAAGATTCTGCTGGGGGCAGCCTGCAAGGGTTGCGATGCTTCCGGCAGCAACAAAGCATGCCTACAACTTGCAAGCCTTAATCCGTGCACCTTTGGAACGGAGGAGGCAAGTGGAGAACCAGGAGAAAACTCATGCGGGAACACGGAGAATGTACGTACTTCTTATAAACGTGTGTGTGTGGGTATGTGTGTGTGGAACTTACCCTGATCCAAGCTCAGTGACTGGTAGCTACAAGGCAGAAGTCGTTGTAGACGTCAGGGCTTCTGTTGGTGAGACATAAGCACGCTGGGCTGGAAGGCTCGGCCCCTTGCTTGTGCCTCACTGGTGAATGTATGAGAAAAGGTGGTGTTTTCATGGACACTGCAAGTTGAGCAGTGACTCATTGAAGGTGTTGGAAATGATTAAGGGATCTGATCATGAGATGCAGAGAAATTACTTCTTTCTGTGGGGAGTCATAACATTAACCTCAGAGACAAGAGTGAAATTCAGAAGCAACTTCCACAAATTACAAGTGTAAATCTGAAATTCACATCTGTAAAAGACTGTGGATGCTGCAGGTCAACTGGACATTCAAGTCTGGGGTCAATATATTTTGCTTAGTTAGGGAGAGCAAAAGATATTTTGGTAAATGAGGGTGAGTCATATCTAACTGAATGAGTGTACCACTCATCGGGTGAACAAGCTCTATTCCTCTGGAAGGGCAACCTGGTGTATCTAATAGGTTTTGTTAATTCCTTACCTGCACCTGAGCCAACAAGTTCTGAGCAATCTTCAGCTCTAGTTCCGCAGATCTCCTCTTCAGACTTTGGAGCTGCTGCTCAGTGTCCAGAAAGTAAGCTGAGAGCTCTGCTTTGTGTCGTTTTATTTCCTCCCAACCCAGGGCCAGCTCCTGCGACCTAACCAGGTGCTGCTCAATCTGAAATACAGAGCAGCCTTGCTTCATTACTCGTGAATACATCAGCACACGGATGTCACAGCAGTGGGCAGAGGTGGAATGTAGAGCAGTGATAATGTACTGGTGCAAATCCATGAAAGAATCCCTTGGGTAGGCTCTGGGTCCCACACCAGTGACACGAGCATAACATTTAGGCTAGGTCTCCAAAGCATTACTCACTGAGTAATGTGGGGGTTGACATTTTTACATGAGTTGTTATATCAAGATTTCAGGGTTCTATTCAGCCAAGGGCAGGGAAGTTCTTCTCAGTGAATATTTATCACTGAACGAATATTTACAAAGGGATATTCTGGCCGTTATTACATTGCTCTTTAACACACACACACACACACACACACACACACACACACACACACACACACACTCTCTCCTGTATGGAAATTGGCCATTGCTATTCCTACATTACATCTTCAAGAAGAATTAAAAAGAATTGGTTGTATATAAATCCCTGTGGGATTCCTGGAATCCTGAAGAGAGCTGTGTAAGTGGGAGGCTTTCAGCTTCTTTTCATCTCTTTCTACATTATGAATTTCACTTTCTAGAGATTGTGGAGTGGTAAAACCTTATTAGACCAGGTTTCAAGGAAGACATGATAGTTTTAAGTGGTGGAAATAAGGCACTAGAAAGAGGTTGAGAAGAATGGGTGGAAATTGAGAGAATCAAGGATATGGGTTTATTTTGCAGGAAAATGGCACCAAGGCAAAAGAGCAGCCATGGTCTCACTCAACAGCTGAATGATCTTCCCCTGCTTCTATATGTTCTGATCTTTTTGCCTGCCTCAGCTGATGTGGTATTAGGTGTTTGTGGGACATAGGTTAAACCTGGATTGATGCACTTCACACACTACTGGTTTGGTAACTGGGGTCGTTGCAGAGAAGGCTGTCTTGGCCCGTTATGGAGACATCACCAGTTAGGCTTTTAACCTCTTCAACTGCACTAGGTATTACTTTCAGTAAATCTGAGCAAGAACCTGTTTAATCACTCAAAGCACCAACCACCAAACTGGTCCAAGCTTCACACAGCCAGCAGCTCTGGAAAACACTCACTGAAACTCATTTGGAGAAGAACGATTATGATTATCAAACAAATCAGACTTAAAAACTTGGATGAATGGCGTTTGGAGTGAAGCGGCAAGTTCTATTGTGTTTGTTTTTGTAACCCCCACCTTCCATTCTGACAAAGTCTCTGCATTTACCTTAGGTGCTGTTAGAACATCATGCAGAATTTACATCATAGGACCAAACTATTCAGCTCCACTGGTTTATTGCAATGTTTATACCCTATACAAAGGTCCTCACCTTCCTAATTCAACCTCAGCCTATAAGCAAGAACTATTCTTTTTACTAGAATGCACTTATCCAGCTTTACCGTAAATAGACCTGCACAACAGAGTTATTCATTCCATGTCGTACCAATCTCCAACATTCTCATCATTCCCTGCTTGATGTCGTTACTGACTACCTTACTCCACATTTTGGACATTTATACTGCACAACTGGACACCCTCAACAAGTCTAAAGTTCAGTGTATAAACAGACAGCCCCTTTCTCTCTGTTATCATTAGACCAGAAAACTCTTGTGGAACCCACCTGCAAATAAAAAGCCCAGGTAGGCTGCACTCTTCATCTTTCATAACAAGGGGAGTTGAGTATAGGAGCAAAGAGGTCCTTCTGCATTTGTACAGGGCCCTGGTGAGACCACACCTGGAGTATTGTGTACAGTTTTGGTCTCCAAATTTGAGGAAGGACATTTTAGCTATTGAGAGATTTCAGCGTAGGTTCACGAGGTTAATTCCCGGGATGGCGGGACTGTCATATGTTGAAAGATTGGAGCGACTGGGCTTGTATACACTGGAATTTAGAAGGATGAGAGGGGATCTGATTGAAACATATAAAATTATTAAGGGATTGGACACGCTAGAGGCAGGAAACACGTTCCCGATGTTGGGGGAGTCTAGAACCAGAGGCCACAGTTTAAGAATAAGGGGTAGACCATTTAGAACGGAGTTGAGGGAAAACATTTTCACACGGAGGGTTGTGGATCTGTGGAATGCTCTGCCGCAGAAGGCAGTGGAGGCCAATTCTCTGGATTCTTTCAAGAAAGATTTAGACAGAGCTCTTAAAGATAGCGGAGTCAAGGGATATGGGGAGAAGGCAGGAATGGGGTACTGCTTGTGGATGATCAGCCATGATCATAGTGAATGGCGGTGCTGGCTTGAAGGGCTGAATGGCCTACTCCTGCACCTATTGTCTATTGTCTACTGTCCTCTGCTGCATCAGAATGCAAACTTTTTATAACAGACCAATCAAGATTTTTTTTTATGAAGTCCAACCCCATATGAATTGTGTAAAAACTGAATTGTCACCCATGCTGCTTTATGAACATAAACAGGCCCAGAGTTGAGTTCACCAACAGAAACACATATTGTGGTGTTGTATTTTGGATCTGTAAAGCAGGCTTGCAAAACTGCAATATACACTCAGTGGCCACTTGTATTACACCCCCTGTACCTATTAAAGTGGCCACTGAGTGGATAGTCGTGGACTTCTGATGCTGTATCTCATCCACTTCAGGGTTCGATGTGTTGTGTATTCAGAGATGCTCTCCTGCACACCACTGTTATAAACACATGGTTATTTGAGTTACTACTGCCTTCCTGTCAGCTTGAACCAGTCCGGGCATCCTCTGACCTCTCTCATTAACAAAGTGTTTTCACCCACAGAACTGCTGCTCACTGGATGTTTTTCCCCACCGATCTCTGTAAACCCCAGAGAGTGCTGCGCATGTAAACCCAGGAGATCAGCAGCTTCTGAGATACTCAAACCACCCCATCTGGCACCAACGATCATTCGGTGGTCAAAGTCACTTAAATCAGATTTCTTTCCCGTTCTGATGTTTGGTCTGAACAACATCAGATCCTCTTGACCATGTCTGCATACTTTTATGCATTGAGTTGCCGCCGCATGATTAGCTGATTAGATACTTGCATTAATGAGCAGGTGTACAGGTATACCTAATAAAATGGCCACTGGGTATATGATGGCATTTGGCCTAAACACCCTAAAATGGGTACTGCATATATAATGAACAGCTGAAGAAGAGGGACATATGAAATTACCATTTGTTTGGTGTGTTGGATGTCTGCCGCGGCCTTCTTCACCGTGCTGTCAGATAGGTCACACAGGGAGCAGAGAAGTTCCATGTACGTGCTTGCCTGCTCCTGCAGAGCCCGGTAGTGTTTCACCTGTAACAAGGTGGAGTCCAGTGTTATTAACAGTAACACCTTGTGCTCATTAGCTGTAATTGCATCTGCTTCTATATATTTGAGGAAATAGCCTGGTTCAATTAAGTGATTAGTTATTTAGTCAAAAAAAACATTAAATTACTTCTAATTGACCCAGGGTTCAGGTTTTACCTTATGGTATCATCTTTCTAATTTCCAAATCTTTCTACTACAATACAGATGAATTCTGGCTGAATTTTGAATAAAGTAAATTTAATTTGGCCTTATATCAATACAAAACTCCTTTCCATTCATCATTGGTGGCTGGTTCTTTAGCTGCTTAGGCTAAAGTTTCAGAATTAATTCACTAGGCCTCAGGTTCTCTCTGTATCTTTCTCCCCCATTTATACCTCCATAAGCAGTTGTCTTCCCAAATTGAACAGTTATGGATATGCTATAATGCTTTTTGCTCAATAGCACCGTCTCAAACTCTTTAACTGAAGTCCTCCATTCTCCAATGCCAACCAAATAAACTTCTGAGCTTCATTTTCTTCCCTTATGGTTAGAATTGGACAGCTGTGGCCAAACCAGCTTGCTATAAAATTCCTGCCATAGCTTCCTTTTTGTACTCTCTGCATCTATTTCTGAAGCTGCGTTAACTTACCCTTGCACTTTTCATTAGCTGTAGTTTGTAAGATAAACCAAGAAGAATTACTTTTGGAGAACTAGGTTATTTTAAGAGAAACACAGTTACGATCACAGGACTGAATAGCTTTAGTCTTAACCAGGGGTCCCCAACCTTTTTTGCACTGCGGACCGGCCGACGGGGTGGGGGGGGGACCATGAAGCCTTGCACGGGCATCAGTGCGCATGTGTGACTTGCACCTGCATGCACGTGCCGATTATTTTTCTACAAATCGTTTTTGGCGATTCTGTTCGGGGGTTTGGTAATCACGACCGGAATATCAGTGATAAGTGGCTAATACACTCAATTTCGTTTCTAAAAGGGTTTATCTAACGAATTTAATATTAAACACACAGCGCATATTTCCCTCGCATGAATATAGCAAAAAGTCAGTTATCAGGGGAGAACAGGGAAGCTTGAAGTAAGCGTTGAACTTCCAGTAGAAGTGGCAGAAGCAGGTTCGATATTATCATTTAAAGTTAAATTGGATAGGTATATGAACAGGAAAGGAATGGAGGGTTATAGGCTGAGTGCAGGTCGGTGGGACGAGGTGAGAGTAGCGTTTGGCACGGACTAGAAGGTCAGAGATGGCCTGTTTCCATGCTGTAATTGTTATATGGTTATATAAGTCAATAGCATCATAGCATTTTAAGTCATGTTTGGATATTAAACACACAGCACATATTTACCTCGTATGAACATATAAAATCATTGCACTGCACCAATATCGCTGAATCAGTGGGAGCCCTGGGCTTGTTTCCCTGCAACAAGACGGTGCCATCGAGGGGTGATGGGAGACAGCGATACTCGAAGGGGGTTCCTTATGTCCAGTCTATTCTGCAATTTAGTTTTCGTTGCATTCATTGCAGAGATATGTTGGAAATGGAAGCAACGTTTTTGGTGCTTCCGTGGCTATCTCAGGATATTGAGCCTTGACTTTGATCCGGAATGTCAGCAGAGATGTTATGTCAAACAGACTTTTCAGCTCGCCGTCATTTGCAAGCTCGGGGAGTTGATCTCCTTCCCGCGCTGACATGGACGCGTGATGACTTCACGTGCGTAATGGCTCAACAGTGGGCGTGACAGGGAATGAGGAAAGGTGTAGCTGACTCATATCGCCAAATCATATTGTTTCCTCGTGGCCCGGCAGGGAATGAGGAAAGGTGCCACCCATGACAGGGAATGAGGAAAGGTACAGCTGACTCATATCGCCAAATCATATCGTTTCCTCGCGCCCAGTAGCGCATGCTCTGTGGCCTGGTACCAGTCTGCAGCCCGGTGGTTGGGGACCGCTGGTCTTAACACGTTAACAGCAGTGTGGTAGAAAATAGCTCCAATCCAAGAACTGTCTACACAGGATAAAACAGCCTGCTTCATCCACATTCCATCTACCAGTCTAAATATTTACTTACTCCACAAATGACCATGGTGTGTACTACCTGCAGGAAGCAGAGAATCATATTTGAACTT
This sequence comes from Mobula hypostoma, assembly GCF_963921235.1. Lineage (NCBI taxonomy): Eukaryota > Metazoa > Chordata > Chondrichthyes > Myliobatiformes > Myliobatidae > Mobula > Mobula hypostoma. Next base: position 88,686,224 of record NC_086104.1, on the reverse strand, counting down.
CTGGCTTTTTGAACTTTTTGAACTTCTTTTTGCTTTTTGAACTTCTGGCCTCCACATTACAAGAATGGCAGAAGGTTACAGGGAGCACCTAGCCCCTCCAAAACACACATGTTCTAGGGCAAATATCACTGCTCCTTCATTGCTGCTGAGTCTAAATGTAGGAACCCGCCGCCCCCACCAAACAGAACCTTTACCACATAGTTTGGATAATATCAAGGATAATATCAAACAATAGTTTGGATAATATCAAGGAAACTTGGTGAATTAGACACAGCGCCACTGCACGCTCATTTCAAAAGCGAGGCAGATTCCCTCACCCGTTCCAGGATGGTTCACTGAGCCAAACGCACGGTTACCTGTTTGAATGATTTCCGGGGGCTGACGGCTGGGTGCGCGTGGGCCTCCAGCTCGTGCTGCACAGTGCGAAGCCAAGTCTGGCACTGCTGCAGCGTGTCCTGGTGGCTGACGTGCTTCTGGAGCTCGCGTTCCAGACTCTGGTAGAGCTGAGGAGGAAGAGGTGGAACGGAAACAGAGTTAGCCACCCGCAGGTGTGATTGGGGGTCCGCTGCCAGCCCATTCACCAAAGTGACCATTATTAGCTGATTTGCCTGTTGTCCAGAATTCTGTTCACACTTTTACAGAAAGGATGTGGAGACTTTGGAAAAGGTACCAAAGTTTCACCAGGATATATATAACCAAACAAAACAACGTTCTTCCAGACCACAGTGCACACACAAAACATATATCACACACAGCATATACACCATAATGCTATACTATAAATAATTTAATAAAATATAATTTAAACTGCAAGTAGTGGGGAGCACAGGAAAACGGTACACAGCTCGCTGTCCTAGTGGCGAGACCTCGGTGGTGGCAGGGTATTCATTAGTCTCACAGACTGCGGAAGAAGCTGTTACCCAGTCTGGCAGTCACAGTCCTGATGTTCCTGTACCTGGGTCAGAGAGGTTGTCAAAGGGATGGGTGGTGAGAATCCTCAACAAAGCTTTGGGCCTTCATCTGCAACGCTCCGGGTAACTGGTACAAATAGTGGGGAGGGAAAGACCAACGATCCTCTCGTAGTTTTTACTGTCCAGTGCAGGGTCTTGCAGTTCGATACCTTGCAGCTTCCGTACCAAACAATGATGCGGCCAGACAGGACACTCTCGATGTGCTTGTGTAGAAACATGTTAGAATGGGGGCACGCCTCACTCTTCTCAGAAAGCACAGACACTGCTGTGTCCTCTTGATCAGTGAGGTGGTGTTGTGGGTCCAGGTTAGATCAGCCATTATGTGCACAACAAGGAACTTTGTGCTCTTCACTCTCTCCACGGCACAGCCATCAATGTGCAATGGAGAGTGGTTGACCTGTGTCCACAGTCATCTCTTTTGTCTTGTCCATGTTGAGACTCAGGTTGTTCTCACAGCCAGACACGGTGCATTTTCCTTAGGAAGAGAGGGGGCTTCTCTCAGTGTCACATCATTCAGTTGGTCAAACTGTGCATAGAAAGCATTCAGCCTATCAGGAAGGGAGGCACCAGTGGCATTGGTGGACAGGGACAGGGCGGACTTATAATCAGTTATGGTTTGTATACCTTGCTCCATGCGCTGCACGTCCCTGGTGTCACAAAGGTGTCTGTGGATTTGCTGTACGTACTCATGCTTTGCTTTCATGATGGCGGGGAGAATGCGGGTCTTGCTGACGTTAGAATCATCCTGTCCCCTGATTTGAAAGCTGCATCTCAGTCCCTAAGTGGTGTGTGAACCTCTGCAGCTAGCCACGATTTCTGGTTTGCCGTGGCAGTGTAGCGTTTGTTCACAGTAACACCCTCTTATTCCACCCACACTTCCCTATTTGGCCAGTCATGGACCCCCACATATTCATCAATGTTGACATGATGATGGTAGGTAGATGCCTCCCTGAATATGCTCCAGTCTGTGATTTCAAAGCAGTCTTGCAGCGCTGAGGTAGCACCTTTTGGCAAGGTCCTGATCTCCCTGTGAACTAGTTTGACTCAAATAACCCGTATGCAGGGATGAGCAAAATGGTCTGAATATCACTGGTGAGGACAGGGTAGCAGCCTGTAGGTGCCACGAATGGTAGTGTAAACCAGGTCTAATAGATTCTCTCCTCTGGCTACAAAGCTGACATGCTGGTAGAAATTTGGTAGGACTGTTCTTCAATTGATATGGTTGAAGTCACCAGTAACAATGAAGACACCATTGGGGTGAGTGGCTTCCAGGCCACAGATGGCGCCGTTGAGCTCCTGCAGCACTTCCCCAGCACTAGCACAGGAGAGAATGTAAACAGCAATAATCACAATGGCAGTGAACTCCCTCAGTAAGTTGAAGGCATACCACTTCACCGTTTAAAAACTATCTGCGGTGAGCGATGGACCATTACTACCGAGGTATTCACATACATACCAGACACAGGGGTCTTGCTAGAGGTCCCCCCCAAAGGGAGATTGGACCTTTTAGCTAGAAGGCTGAGTTTGCAATGGTATCCTGAAGCCACGTTTCTTTCAGGACAAGTGTGCGACAGTCTCTCATCTCCTGCTGGTTAAGACACAGACGGGGGTAATCAAGCAAATAAACACTAGCAAGTAGAATTGATGTCAGTGTGGGCCTGCAGGGATCCACTTTAAGTCTCACTTTAACACCAGTGTGCTCACCAGGCTTCTGCATTCAAGCACATCGGTTCTGACAACCACCAAACCACTTCCCAAAGTAGTTGTAGTAGGCCGTGGCAGGGAGAGAACGCCCAATCCCCACTTTAGTCTCTAACTACACAGCACCTTCCTTATCCTGTACACTAGCAAGTTAGACTTGCAGATCTTAGTTTTCTTTATGTTTAACAGTGTTTTTCGGTCATAGAACAGCTGAACAGGATAAGAAATTTCACCACAGCACATACACACACAGACACAGAAGGCTGCAGGAACTCAGCAAGTCAGGCAGCACCTATGGAAATGAACAAACAATCGACGTTTCAGGCCAGCTCCCTTCTTCAGGAAGGAAATTTCACCGTTGGTAGGAACTGGAGTGGCTGCTGCGAATATGTGTGCTGCCATCTTGTAGAACGAAGGAGAGGCTGGATAAACATGTCAGCGTTGGAGGCGGAGGGAAGACTTGGCAGGTGTTTATAGAACTTTGAGAGGCATAGATAGGGTAACCAATCAAAATCCTTTTCCTAGGGTAGAAATGTCAAATACAAGAGAGCATGCATTTAAGAGAGAGAATGCGTAAAGGCAATATGCAGGGTGGGTTTTATTTTCCACACAGAGCAATAATTGGCTGGAATAGGCTGCTGCAGGCAGTGGAGGAAGCAGATTCAATAGTGCCATTTAAGAGGCTTTTAGATAGACGCATGAATACGCAGGAATTGAGGGATATAGATCACGTGCGGAAAGAAGAGATTTAATTAATTTTGCATTATGTTCAGCACAGACATCATGGTCCCAAGGACCTGTTCTGAGCTCTGCTGTTCTATGCTGTTAGCAGAACAGAGAAAGGGCTATAATTTGTAATGTAGTCCCCCCTGCTCTCCTTCCCCACACTACCCCATCCCAAAATGGTTTGCTTTGAAAGGGAGTATCGGGGGAAAAATGATTCCGCGAGGATCAGGAAGAGTCACTGACAGGAGGCAACATTGAAGGAATGAACACAAACAAGTTCAGATGAGTGTGGTGGGTGTTTACCCTCTGAGCCGTGCTACAGATGGCGGAGTAGCTGTCCCGGATCCCCTGCAGGTGACCTTGGACCTGGTGCTTAAACTTCCCTTGAAGCTCCTCAGCACAGTTGGTGATCAGGCTGTCTCCTTTGCTTTTCAAGCTTGCTAAGGCATGTTCAAAACCTGCTATCTCTTCCATGATTGGCTGTTGAGAGAGAGCACAGTGGAACACCAAGTCAACTGGGAGATACAGTATAAAAGTACACAAAGGCAATCGAGCTTCAAATAGAAACCCAACGGCAGTGACCATTTTTGCTGCCATCCCATTTCAGTTAGACTTGAGAGGGTTTTAATTCCATTTTCCTGCCTATTTTTACTCAGTTATTGGATATCAGTGGCACTGACATGATCGATGATTATTGCCACCCAAATTACCTCCAAGAAGTTGGCAGTGAGCCAGCTTGCTGAACCTCAGCAACCAGGACAACATTATGTCCAATAGTGTTGTTTGATACATTATTCATGAGCCTTGATCCAATGGTGGAGAAGAAACAGTGAAATAGGTAGATGTGAGACCCAGGGGAAGGTACGGACTTTTGTGTTCCCGTATGCCTGCCCCGCCCAAGAGACAGAGATGGTGTGCAGGGAAATGCTGTCAATGACACCTCTGCAATTACTGCGGTGCATCTTTAGATAGCACACACTAAAGAAAAGTGGAGAGATGGCGTATGTCCACTGTGAAGGACCTGGTGCTGGGCTGCAGGGTACCACTGCATTTCCTGAATTACAGTCACTCACTTTCTTTAGCACTACACTCAAACCCTGACGTGTTTCGTAGATCATACAAAGGCTTTGGAGACCCAGGAGGCAAGTCACTACTAGAAAATGTGTGGATTCTGAACCCCTTTTGTACCCAGACTATTTATGCTGTTGGTCAGTGACATTTCTGACTAGCAGTGACAATGAGAGAATGAGTCTGAGTGCATCTTTGACTGACGGGGGAGTGGGCAGAGATAGTTATGGCCTGGCATGCACAATCACATTTGCCACTTAACAGCCAAAGCCTGCAATTTATCCAGATCTAGTTGGAATTTCCTAGGCGTAAATCTTGGCCCAGAAACTCATAACTTTGCCTAATATTCTGTTTTCAACAGATAAAACCTGTGAGGAGACACAGTTCCAGCTTCCCACCATTGTCTAAGTAACCAAGTGGCTACAGAGCTCGGCTCTAGACTGTCACACCACTTGCTTTAACCCTCTCTAAACCCATACTTACATCTTACACCTAGGTCTTCTGTACTCAGCCAGATACAAAGAACAGAGAGGGGGCACAAGTGGCCTCTCAAGCCTGCACCTAGCACAATTTTGTTACTGTTTCTCTACAGAGTGGTCCACTCAGCCAGTTGTGTAATGGGTACAGCCAGCTCTCCTCCCCATCGAGGGCATCCACAGAGAGGCGATGTCTCAGGAAGGTGACATCCATCATTAAAGTATCCCACTGTCCGGGCCATGTCCTCTTCTCATTGGTGCCCTCAGCCGGCAGGTACAGGGTCCTGAAGACCCACATCTCGAGGTTCAACAGCAGCTTCTTCCCCACTGCCATCAGGTTCCTGACTTGCAAAACCCTAATATTACCTCGGACTATATTTCCCTCGTTACACCAATGTCGTTATGTTTATTTTCGTTTATGTTGTTGTGTAAACTAGCTATAAATTATGTTAATTTAAGTTTATCTAATCTGTGCTTGTCCTATTTGCATAATGCTAATTCACTTGGCACTTACACCCCGGGTATGTATGAACTTGACAATAAATTTGAACTTCCTTTTAACTAACTCAATGTACTTGTATGGAATGATCTGTATGAATAGCAACGCAAACAAACCTTTTCACTACATGTGACAATGATACACTAGTTACCAATTACCACACACCTTGTGCCTCGCCAAGTGCTGGGTTGCCATCTCCAGGTTGGTGCTCTGGGTGGTGTCGTGGGCCACCAGTCTAGTGGAGATCTGTAGCAGCCACTTTTCTACCTCCTGCAGGTTGCTGTGATAATCCTCATGCTCCCTCAGTTTCTCTTCCAGATTCTGCATGCAGACCTTTGGTGGAGAGAGACGGAACAGCGTAACATTGGTCGCCATATCTTGAACAGTGGGTGAGAAATATTAAATTCTATAAATACAAGGGATTCTGCAGATGCTGGAAATCTAGAATAACATGCACAAAATGCTGGAGGAACTCAGCAGGTCAGGCAGCATCTATGGAGAGAAATAAAGAGTTGATGGTTCATGCCGAGATCCTTTAAATTCTATACCTAGTGTCTGGACATCGTAGACAAGCTTGTCTTGAATAGATGCTAATACAACTATATATGGAACTAGGTCACTTCAGAGTGCACTGAATGGGACGATGGAATCTTACAGAGATCCAATCAATTCCTATACGGCTATCGATGCGTTAGTGAAGAGACTGAAAGAGGTCAAGTACGGAGGCCTGAAGCTTTTCCCCAGCTCTGGGACCATTATTACTGACCATAGTATCTTCATCCTCACAGAAGGGTCCTTATCTTTATCCTGGGTTCTTCATCTTGACTGCTGGAGCCAACCACTTGTTCTGGGCATCTTACTCTGGCACCTATGCTGGGTCATGGTAGGAATTATGAGAGCCAAGTGCCCCAAAGTAGAGACAAAGCTCCAGAGTCAGGGTGTGAACACCACTGTCAGGGGATTAGTGATCCTGAGCAGCAGATTCAGCTCCGGATGCCTTCTCTCCAAGGAAAAGCACTGTGTCCCATACACTGACCAAGGAATTCTTACTTTAACCCTGTGATTCTTAAATTATAATTTTGAATCCGTACCCACCCTGCCCTGGGCTCCTCACCCTGACTCCAGGTTAATCAATCTGATCCCAGAGTCCCCACCAATCAGCCTATAAAGCACACCCATTCCTAAAGAGCCCAATACCTGGAGTACCCTGGCCCTATACCTGGAGTACGTAACCAAGGCCATTGCCCTAACTCCATGGTAATCAATCCAAGCCTGGAGCAATCTCCAACCCTCTGACTCTGGCGTTCCTACCCTAACACTGAAGCTTTCTCTGCACCTCGGGGCACCTCGCTCAAGTCAAGACAAGTGTATTGTCCCATGCACAAGTGTGGTAAGGTACGGGGTGGCGAGGTAGTGTAGCAGTTAGCATAATGCTGTTACAGCACCAACGACCCAGGTTCAATTCCCAGCACTATCTGTAAGGAGTTTGTACGTTCTCCTCATGACCGTTCCTCCAGGTGCCCTGGTTTCCTCCCACACTCCAAAGACATACAGATTGGTTGGTTATCTGGTCACATGGATGTAATTAGGTGGTGCGGAGTTCGTTGGGCTGTTAGGGCCTGAAGCCGTGCTGTAACTCAAAATAAGTAAATCACAGATGTGTAGGTTCAGGCAACGCATGGACTATCAATTATCCAAGATATTGAAGAAGGGAGGGGGAAAACATGCAATACAAAACATTATTGCCAAAATAAAATCAGAGACAAGTCCAAGAATGTGATTGTAGTGGATGGGTTGGTTCTGTAGTGTTCCATTGCTGAGGAAAGATTAGGGTTACTCAGGTCTGCAGAAGAACTGAACGGTTGAAGGGAGGTAGTGTTTCCTGAACCTGCATGGTGTGGAGTTTCAGCCTTCTACACCTCTTGCTTGATGGAAGCCCTTCGAATTCATACCCCTGACCGTGAGTAATCTCTCCAGTCCGCAGGTCCTGACCGTGACCTTGAGCAACATACAGACCCTGAGGCTTTTGAGCGGTCCTGAAAGTGGGTCCTCACCTTGACCCTCATACCTCATGTCCCCTACACTGACTATAAGACAGTAAAGACCCAGTTTGACAGGACTCGTTATTACCCTGGGCTGTACTAAGATCCTGGAATCTTCACTCCTGACCCCAAAGACCCTGAGGTGCATGGCTGTGCTCGGGAGCCTAGCTCTGATCATGTGTCTATCACACCCAGCCTCACCTTAGGTTCAATGCAACTCTCATTCTCAATGTGAGGCACTTATCCCAACCTCGGGATCTTTACCTTGACTCTGCCTCTTACCCTGTTCTTGGAGCTTATACCTGACCCTCAGTCTCTCATCCTGAGCCCAGACCCTGAACCAATATCCCAACCCTGAGACCTTCACAGCAACCCTGGTTCACTTACTGTCACCGTGGAGCACAGCTCCTGATAGTTGGACAGCAGCTTCTTCAGGTTGTCACTGACGATGGGGTCGTGAATCAGCTCAAAGACTGCCTCGCCTTTCTCGATCACCAACCTTATGCCCGGCTCGTGAGACACAATCGTCTGCTGGATGGCCTGAAGCAGGGAAAAGAGGGTTACTTAGAGCATGGCATGGCCACAGTCTTGTTCTGAGATTAAATATTATTAGACTATCAGAAGAAAACAATTGTCTTATCTGTTGAGCAAAATGTGTCAGAAGGATATTTTCAGAGAAGTTGATTACCATTAAGAGCACTAGGGTTTACTTCTTTCATCTGATTTCCACTATAGCAGGTTCAGATTGAGGGTATTCAGCATGGAATTCAATTTTCTCGGGGCATTTTGGAGAAATGTTGGAACCTGGCCCATCTTGAATCTCCCTCACTCCACCTCTGGTGGCCTTAGCTTCAGTAGACCTGGTTCTGAAACAGCAGTGAGGTTATGCTGCTCGGCGTAGAACTCTGACTGAGAAGCTGAGAGTCCGCTCAGTCAAGTAATGGTAAATGATCAGCTCACCGATAAGCAGCTTCTCCTTGGGGCTCGTTTACAGCTCTAAACGTTCCCAGGCCCACACAAAAGTCTGTGAAGTTCATGGCGACAGACAGCTGTGGAGGCCAGGTCACCAGGTATATGTAAGGCAGAGATAGATAGGTTCTTGATTGGTAATGGGGGTTAATGGTTACAGGGAGAAAACAGGAGAATGGGGCCAGGAAATAAAATCATCCATGATTGAACGACGGAGCAGATCTGAAAGACAGATTAGCCTAATTCTCCTCCTATATCTTATGTTCTTCTGGCCTGTCTGTTCTTCAGTTCACCAACAACAGACAGGAAACCATATCCAATTCCAGACATCCCACATTAGGAAGGATGTCATAATGAGGATGAGCAGCCTCAGTTACACAGGCATGCTGGAGATACTACGCTTTGGTCTGAGGGGTTAGGCAGGAAGATCATTGGGATATTCATAATTATGAGGATTTTAGTAGAGCAGCTCAGGAAAACTATTTCCATTGCTTTTATGGACCACCCATAGTCTAATTAAGTGGTGGTATGGATCAAGAATCTGAATGGACTGGACTTTTTCTGTGATCCACTAGCCAAAGCACTTCACCAGAGGACATAGTCTTAACATAATTAATTACATTTTTATAATAATTAGTCAAAAATACTTCAATGTCAGATAGTCCCAAAGGATTTACACATAAATCTCTTCCAATTTATGAAGTGGAATTCTGGGAAAGGAAACTGGTTTTTATTACTTACCCAGTTTGCTCAACTTTCCTTACCTTGTATTTGGCCAGCTGGGCTTTCTTCTCATACAGTTCCACTTTTGGTTCCACCGGGATCTGCAAGATCGCCTGATACTCTACCAGCCACTTGGTTTGGCTCTGGTACTTGTCTAGGAACTCCTTCGTGAGGGACAGACATTTCTCAAGGTTTCCACGTTCTCGCCTGATGGAGCAGGTTAGCTCATTCAGTTGGCTAATGTGGCTGTCCATCGCCTGGCGGAGACACTGAGCTCCCGCAGCATCCAGGCACGCGATGGCTTTCTCGCTCTTCTCCAGAATCATCTTGAGCAGAGTGTTCCCCGTGTCAATGTCACTATGCAGAGTCTGGAAAGGAAAGAACGTCTCTGAAAAGCAAAGTCAATACAAGAGACCAAAAATGCCTACAGTAAAAGACCATGTACACTTCAGGGTTACACCACTTTAAGGGTGTTGAACTGTTCTTTTAAACTCTTCATTATGCTTTGGCTCAAGAGGTCTAGTTAACACTAACTAATTAGTTTCACAACTGGAGCCACAGAGAACTACAACATAGAAAGAGGCCCTTTGGCCCATCAAGTGTGTGCCATTCTAGTTTTGTACCACCTACCTGCACCCTGATCATGGCCCTTCATAACCCTCTCATCCATGTACCTATCCAAATTTCACATGAATGGTACAACTGAGCCGACATCTACCACTTCTGCTGGCAGCATATTCCATCCTCTGAGTGAAGTAGTTCCCCCTCAGATTCCTTTTAAATATTTTACCTTTCACCCTAAAGCAATGACTTCTAGTTCTGGTCTCATCCAGCCTGAGGGCGAAAAGCTTGTATGCAGTCACCCTATCTACACCTCTCCTAGTTTTGTATACCTTTATAAGATCTCCCCTCATTCTTGTCAGGAAATGTAGAAGGGGTTTGACCCAAACATAGAGCAGTGAGGACTTAAGTGGTCAGTAAACAGTAACTTTAATAATAATCTGCAAAATAACAAGCCATGAAGGACCAGAAAAGAAGAGCCACAGAAAATTCAGGGTCCATCGTGCACCAGGATGGCCAGAGAGGGGTGAGGAGCAATGTTCCCTCTAATTTGTAATGAGCAGTGTGCACAAAAATCTTGTGCTGTGCAATTGTTTGACCAGTGACAACAATGTGTGCACACTGAATAATTTCCTCAATAAAAACAGTATAAATAAGCCCATTCTAAAATCTGCAGACAAATCATCGCAAACTCCATGTTGTCAACACTGTCCAATCAGAAACCGGAAAAGGAAATGTGATTGTGTACAATCATGAAGTTGAGTCGAACTGTTGTGACAAAGCGTCTGCCTTAGCGTTCTTAGAGCCAACTGGGTAGGAGATGGTGAAGCTGAATCGCTCAAAGGGGAGAGCCCAGCGAACCTGCAGTGGGTTGAATTGGTGGGTCTGTTGAACGGATATGAGGTTCTGTTGGGGGTCAGTCCAGATCAGGAAGCGCTCGGTCTTTCCCATCAGCCAATATCTCCATCTTTCCAAGGCCATTTGATGGCAAGTAGCTCCTTGTCTCCTAGTCCATAACAACGCTTTGCAGAGTTGAACTTGCACGAAAAGGCAAAAGGGTCGGTGTCTTCCATCCAGTCTTCACAAGGAAAGGATGGCCCCAGTGCCCACCTCAGATGTGTCCACCTCTACCACAAAATGTCCGGAGGCGTTCGGATGGTGGAGAATGGGAGCGGCAACGAAGCACCTCTGAACTCCCCTAAAGAGTGGTCTGGAAGAAGATAGCGCCAGTGAACAACACTACCAAAGGCAACATCCTCAAGACAGGTCAAGAAGCAACCCCTCTCAGTCCTTTTATGTCCTTTTCTTATTTCAGATGTGGTTCTGCCATTGTTGGAGCCCCTTATCTACATTCTGGTGGTGAGTTTTTGGGCTGATGGGGCGACCTAGCGCTCTGCTGTCTCCGAGAGGGTTCCATAAGGCTGTGAGTGAAATCTGTGGCCTGAAGTCAGGGTTCGAGCCCATGATTGACTCTGCCTCTCGCCGTTCTCGTTGATTAAAGCACCAGGGAAGATTGAAATCTTCAAGGTGGGTGCAGGTACGAGTGAGTTTTCAGTGCAGTCTACCAGCATCTCGCTCACTGCTCCCAAGGGAAGGCCCTTGTGTTCAAACGATCTCTCTCCCTCTCTCCATCGATGCTGTCGGAGGATGGTGCCGGAACAAGGTTTAATCGACGAGGTTTGTAGATTGGACTCTAATTCAAGTCCTATTTTCTGGTCGCTCCTTTTCTTGTTGCTACTTTTGGGTGAGTTTTGACTCGGGGGCAGTCTGCAGATAACGAACACTGAGCTGAACTGAAATATGCCTTTTGATCTTTCCGTGTTTTTGCTCGTTTTGTTGCTGTTTGCACGATTTGTTTTTTGTGCGTGGGGGAGGAGGAGGAGTTGAACACATTGGTTCCATGGTTCTTCTTCGTTCAGTGGCTGTCTGTGGGGAAGACAGATCTCAGGGTTGTATACTGCATACATACTGTGATAATAAATGTACTTCGACTCCGTGGAGGTAGGTGACTTTGAGAAGGAGGTGAGGGGAGCAGCAATTGGGCTGTAGTTCCTGTTGAAATGGTGGTAGAAGCTGGAGAAGCCCAAGAAGGTAGAGAAACACATACCTATGTACCATGTCTCAGGTGATCTCGTTAATGAAGACTTGGGGAACGGCTGGACTGGTGCAGAGTCCAAAGGGCATCACTGAGTATTCATAGTGGCCAATGGGGCTGTTATGAATGCTGTCTTCCACTCAGCTCCCAGTGGATGCTGATCATATTGTACGTGCTCCATAGGTCCAGTTTGGTGAAGATCTGGGCCCTGCGGAATGTTTCCAATGTGCTATCCATTGAAGGGAGAGGGTAGCTGTTCATTATAGTGATTTTGTTGAGTCCACAGTGGTCGATGCAAAGACGAAGACCCATCTTTTATTTTGACAAAGAAGAATCCTTCACCGGCTGGGGACTGGGATGGCCGAACGAAGCTGTACTGCTGCACAACTTCTGTGACATAGTCATTCATGGCTTGGGTCGCAGGAGGGGAGAAGGAGAACATACCACCTCAGGTAGGGGTGGTGCCTGGGAGGAGGTTGATCGCACAGTCATGGGGTGTGTGAGGTGGCAGCTTTCTGGCCTTCGTCTCACTGAAGGCGAAGGCTAAGTCATGGTATTCCTGTGGGAGTTTGGTGAGGTTGAGGGATTCCTCCGTCTCTGCGGATTTATGGAGTGAAGTCAACTGAGATTGAAGGCAGGTAGTGTGGCAGATGAGTCCCCGGCACAGCAGTGAACCAGATGACCAGGCAAAGCGAGGATCGTGAGTGGAGAGTTGGGGTCACCCAAGATGAGAGGGGTGCCGGGTGAGCTGATCAGGAGGAATGGGATGGACTTGCAGTGCTCTCTGATGCTCATGTGCACAGGCCACGAGCATGTTTTGACCATCCCAGACCACAAGGGATGTCCGTCAATGGCCATGACACAGAAGGGGTGAGAGATAGACTTTGTAGGGAGTCCGGTCCAGAAAGCTGCCTGCTGCCAGAATCTACCAGAGCCTCCTGTGTGAATCATCAGGCTGTGGAGGAGGACAGAGAGAATGAGCCAGACTATGATGCTGGAATGCGGGGCTGGAGCTTACCACATAGAAGGCCCCCTGTCTCTACCTGGTGGTGCCTTTCTCCTGGACACACCGGGCATTTGATATGTGGGTGATCCGGCGGCGGGTGAAGTGTTTCTGGGAATGGAACTGTGGTTCTGGCTGATGGTCTGGAGGGATGTTCTATAAAACACTTGTTAATTCGGAGGGCCAGAGTAATGAGGTATTCGATGTCAGTGGGCATCTCCTGGTAAACAGCACAGCTCATCTTTCAAACGCTCCAAGAGACTGTCATGGTAACAGGCCAGCAGCACCCCTGCATTCCAGCCACTCTGCACTGTGAGACTCCTGAATTCCACGGTGCAATCAGTCACGGAGCACCAGCCTTGATGCAGGCTAAGTATCTGATCCGCTGCCCCTACCCCCCAACCTTTCTCTTACCAGATGTTTGACAACACAGTGCATCTCAGCGGAGAAATCCCCATATTTGTTGCAAATGGTGGTTTTATTGTCCCATTTAGTGGCAGCCCAGTCAGGAGAAAGATGACGAAGGCAACCTTGGCTCGATCTGTAGAATACAGAGATGGCTGGAACTCAAAGTGTAAGCCGCACTGGGACAGGAAGTTGCAGTATCAGGCTGGGTCTTGTTGAAGTGTTTGGGCACGAGAATCTGGAACTCAGGAGGGAGGAGGTGGACTGTCACGGGGATGCTGTATCGAGACAGAGAGTGACCATCAGACGATCAATGATTTCCTTCTGCTCCTGGATTGGGTGCTCATGTCAACAGATGAATTCCTTTAGGTGAGCAAACTCTGCTGGGTCAGTCAATGGTTCACACATCCTGTCAGGAAATGTAATGGAAACTTGACCTAAACGCAGAGCAGCGGAGACAACTTGGCAGTGAGCAATAACTTTAATAATAAATTGCAAAATAATAAGCCAAGAGGGGTCACAGAATAAACGAGAATGGATACGTAACATGACAAGGCAACAAGGTAACTGAAGGCTAGGAGCAACTAGTTGAAGCTAATTGGTTCGATGGGTGAACAAGGACAGTAGATGAGAGCTGGGTTTAAATAGGCTGCAGGTGATTGGTGGGAAATGAGTGCCGGGGGACTCCTGTTAGCTGGCTGGAGACTGGGATGTGACTGCTTGTACGGGCCTGAGAATAATCTTACACTCCAAGGAATACAATCATAACCTATTCAACCTTCCTCTGTAACTCAGGTGCTCAAGTCTGAGCAACATCAGTGTAAATTTTCTCTGAACTCTTGCAAACTTATTAATATCTTTCCTGTAGGTAAGTGACGAGAACTACACATAATGATCTAAATTTGGTCTCACCAACTACTAGTGATTGTGTAGAGTAGAAAGGGCCACATGAACCCCACTTAGTCCACATGTCTTCCCAAAACCATTAAGGTTTCCATCACAGAGTAAAGGCTATATTCATGTTGTGAGGGGAACCTCATTTCTTCCCATTGTCCTGCTCCAGTCTCCAAACTAATGTAATTATACGGATCTGCCTTAGTACAGAAGTAATTCATTGCCAATAACACAGCCCCAAGTCTCCCTGCCTATTTGCTTGGAAAGGGTGTCACACTAATCAGGGACTGGGCTTTGTTAAGATAAGTTCCGCTGCAAAAAAATTCTTCAAGTATGAAGGTAGGTTACATATTTGGTTGGGATCTGGGGGATTAGAGCTGCAACAGAGATCAGTTAGGATCTAGGCAATAAGGGAGAATGACAATATGGAAGGCTAGACATCAACTCTTTGTGGAGATGGAATTGAGGATTTAGGGTTGGGGAATCAGCATTCATGGGAGGTGGGGTGTTTGAGGAATTGGAGCCATGGTTCTTTGAGGAGTTGGGATCAAGCATAGGGAGAGGTACTAGGGTAGTCAGGGAGTTGACTGGTAGAGTTCATAATGAGTGGATGGCTGTGGGGGTGTTAATAGCTGATGGACAGATATTATAGCTGATTTCAAGCCATTTGGATCCAAGTTTGATGCGGGGCCTTTAAAAGACAATGGTGCTCCTGGCACAACATGGACTCATGTTGCACAGGAAATTGTGTTACGGTGATGCATATCCAATGAGGAATTAGCATCAAGTGTAAGTGGCACTGACATCAGGAATACCCAGCTGAATTCCAGGGAAATGCAAAATGATCGGATAATCATCGTTTCTGTATTTCACTCCAGGAAAAGTGAAGAAATAAACCAGACTGTGTGATCTGATTATTATGCAACAAAAAGATAGATAGTATAAATTATGTGCACAATGATCACATAGTTTTCCATGGAATTTCCATTCACTGGAAAGCAGGACAGACTTTCCCTGTCTTTGGGTATTACTTTTTTAACATGCGTTTGCTTAGTAGGCAGCCACACTCTGCAATCACTGATAAGTAACATCACCATGCATGCAAGCCTCCAAGGGGATTTACAACCAACACATACCTCCTGTCCAACCTCAAGCTCTTACCTCAAACTTTTTGATCTTGCTTTCCATGGCAACTTTGTCCACCACATTCAAAGCCACCGCCAGATTTTTAAAGTTCTTCTGTGCAGCCCTGAGCCAGTCCGTGTAGGTGCTCAATGCTGAATCAGCTTCCTCCAAGGCTCGCAATTCTTCCCTCAGTAGCTTGGCCTGGTCCTATGAGAAGAAGCATGTTCATCAGAGTAAAAAATAACATCAGAGCAGGGACAGTGCATATTCAACCTGCTTATGCTCGTTTCTATTATTACACCCCGGATCTAGGGGCCTGAGCTCTAAATCCCACAGCCCACAGAACTAGTGACACGTTGCTGCATCATCTATGGAAGCTGGAGGAAGTTGTGGAAATTATCAGGCAATTGGACAGCTTCTATACACTCGGTGAATTCACCCATATCTGCCAGAAACTGTAAAAATGATTTCGTGTCAAAGTAAAGCAGCAAACTTCTGTGAATGAGTTTTAAAGGGATTTGCATATCCCCAACCTTGGACCCCAATATTCCCCACCCTCCAGCATTTGTTCCTCTTAGATTTAGACCCTCCTTCTGCTTGATTTGATTCCCGAGATTTGGTCCACATAGATTTGGATTCCCCAAACACTTGCTCACCTAGTTTTACATCTTATTCATCCCCATCTATTAATTTGATTTCTCCACACATGGATACCCACAGAAATCCTGCTTTGGGTTTGATTCGAAGGAGGAGTCTGAGAGTCTGAGTGGGAGGGCCAAGAAAGACATTTTTGAAATTTCCGTTTTTTTTTTCTCCAACGGCGTTCTGAGAGGCGGGACTGCGCAGGCGTGTGACATCGGGCTGTGCAGCGCGGCAGATTTAAAAGGAACAGAGCCTCACAGAGCGGGCAGCGTAGTTTGCGGGCGGCGGAGTGAGCCGGGAGCAGAGTGAAGACTTAAGGGCTTCGGCTCAACGGGCTTAGGCGGAAGCTGGCGAGGCGAGGAAGGTTTGGCATTCATTTTCTGTTGTTATTTGAGGAGAGGGGCAGTATGAGTGTGAGGGCAGTTTACTGTTCTCGGTGTCGGATGTGGGAGGCCCTGGAGTCTCCAAGCCTCCCGGACGTCTACATCTGCGCCACGTGCATCAAGATGCAGCTCCTAAGGGACTGCGTTACGGAACTGGAGCTGCAGCTCGATGACCTTCGTCTGGTCAGGGAGAGTGAGGAGTTGATAGAGAGGAGTTGCAGGCAGGTGGTCACGCTGGGGCCACGGGAGGCAGACAAGTGGGTCACGGTTAGAAGGGGGAAGGGGAAGAGTCAGGTAATAGAGAGTACCCCGGTGGCTGTGCCCCTTAACAATAGGTACTCCTGTTTGAGTACTGTTGGTGGGGACAGCTTACCCGGGGGCAGCGACAGTGGCCGTGCCTCCGGCACAGAGTCTGGCCCTGTAGCTCAGAAGGGTAGGGCAAGGAAGAGGAGGGCAGTTGTGATAGGGGACTCGATAGTAAGGGGGTCAGATAGGCGATTCTGTGGACGCAGTCCAGAGACCCGGATGGTAGTTTGCCTCCCTGGTGTCAGGGTCCGGGATATTTCAGATCGTGTCCAAGATATCCTGAAGTGGGAGGGTGAGGAGCCAGAGGTCGTGGTACATATAGGTACCAATGACATAGGTAGGAAAAGGGATGAGGTCCTGAAAGGAGAATATAGGGAGCTAGGAAGGGAGTTGAGAAAAAGGACCGCAAAGGTAGTAATCTCGGGATTACTGCCTGTGCCACGCGACAGTGAGAGTAGGAATGCGATGAGGTGGAGGATAAATGCGTGGCTGAGGGATTGGAGCAGGGGGCAGGGATTCAAGTTTTTGGATCATTGGGACCTCTTTTGGCGCAGGTGTGACCTGTACAAAAAGGACGGGTTACACTTGAATCCTAGGGGGACCAATATCCTGGCAGGGAGATTAGCGAGGGCTACTGAGGTGACTTTAAACTAGAATGGTTGGGGGGTGGGAATCAAATTAAAGAGGCTAGCCGTGAGGAGGTTAGTTCACAACAGGGGGATGGGAACCAGTGCAGAGAGACAGAGGGGTGTAAAGTGAGGGTAGAAGCAAAAAGTACCAAGGAGAAAAGTAAAAGTGGCAGGCCGACAAATCCAGGGCAAGCATTAAAAAGGGCCACTTTTCAACATAATTGTATAAGGGCTAAGAGAGTTGTAAAAGAGCGCCTGAAGGCTTTGTGTGTCAATGCAAGGAGCATTCGTAATAAGGTGGATGAATTGAAAGTGCAGATTGTTATTAATGATTATGATATAGTTGGGATCACAGAGACATGGCTCCAGGGTGACCAAGGATGGGAGCTCAACGTTCAAGGATATTCAATATTCAGGAGGAATAGACATGAAGGAAGGGGAGGTGGGGTGGCGTTGCTGGTTAAAGAGGAGATTAACGCAATAGAAAGGAAGGACATAAGCCGGCAAGATGTGGAATCGATATACGTAGAGCTGCGTAACACTAAGGGGCAGAAGACGCTGGTGGGAGTTATGTACAGGCCACCTAACAGTAGTAGTGAGGTCGGAGATGGTATTAAACAGGAAATTAGAAATGTGTGCAATAATGGAACAGCAGTTATAATGGGCGACTTCAATCTACATGTAGATTGGGTGAACCAAATTGGTAAAGGTGCTGAGGAAGAGGATTTCTTGGAACGTATGCAGGATGGTTTTTTGAACCAACATGTCGAGGAACCAACTAGAGAGCAGGCTATTCTGGACTGGGTTTTGAGCAATGAGGAAGGGTTAATTAGCAATCTTGTCGTGAGAGGCCCCTTGGGTAAGAGTGACCATAATATGGTGGAATTCTTCATTAAGATGGAGAGTGACATAGTTCACATTCAGAAACAAAGGTTCTGAACTTAAAGAGGGGTAACTTTGAAGGTATGAGATGTGAATTAGCTAAGATAGACTGGCAAATGACACTTAAAGGATTGACGGTGGATATGCAATGGCAAGCATTTAAAGGTTGCATGGATGAACTACAACAATTGTTCATCCCAGTTTGGCAAAAGAATAAACCAAGGAAGGTAATGCACCCGTGGCTGACAAGAGAAATTAGGGATAGTATCAATTCCAAAGAAAAAGCATACAAATTAGCCAGAGAAAGTGGCTCACCTGAGGACTGGGAGAAATTCAGAGTTCAGCAGAGGAGAACAAAGGGCTTAATTAGGAAGGGGAAAAAAGATTATGAGAGAAAACTGGCAGGGAACATAAAAACGGACTGTAAAAGCTTTTATAGATATGTAAAAAGGAAAAGACCGGTAAAGACAAATGTAGGTCCCCTACAGACAGAAACAGGTGAATTGATTATGGGGAGCAAGGACATGGCAGACCAATTGAATAATTACTTTGGTTCTGTCTTCACTAAGGAGAACATAAATAATCTTCGAGAAATAGTAGGGGACAGAGGGTCCAGTGAGATGGAGGAACTGAGCGAAATACATGTTAGTAGGGAAGTGGTGTTAGGTAAATTGAAGGGATTGAAGGCAGATAAATCCCCAGAGCCAGATGGTCTGCATCCTAGAGTGCTTAAGGAAGTAGCCCAAGAAATAGTGGATGCATTAGTGATAATTTTTCAAAACTCGTTAGATTCTGGACTAGTTCCTGAGGATTGGAGGGTGGCTAATGTAACCCCACTTTTTAAAAAAGGAGGGAGAGAGAAACCGGGGAATTATAGACCAGTTAGCCTAACGTCGGTGGTGGGGAAACTGCTGGAGTCAGTTATCAAAGATGTGATAACAGCACATTTGGAAAGTGGTGAAATCATCGGACAAAGTCAGCATGGATTTGTGAAAGGAAAATCATGTCTGACGAATCTCATAGAATTTTTTGAGGATGTAACTAGTAGAGTGGATAGGGGAGAACCAGTGGATGTGGTATATTTGGATTTTCAAAAGCCTTTTGACAAGGTCCCAAACAGGAGATTAGTGTGCAAACTTAAAGCACATGGTATTGGGGGTAAGGTATCTATGTGGATGGAGAATTGGTTAGCAGACAGGAAGCAAAGAGTGGGAATAAATGGGACCTTTTCAGAATGGCAGGCGGTGACTAGTGGGGTACTGCAAGGCTCAGTGCTGGGACCCCAGTTGTTTACAATATATATTAATGACTTGGATGAGGGAATTAAATGTAGCATCTCCAAGTCTGCGGATGACACGAAGCTGGGTGGCAGTGTTAGCTGTGAGGAGGATGCTAAGAGGATGCAGAGTGACTTGGATAGGTTGGGTGAGTGGGCAAATTCATGGCAGATGCAATTTAATGTGGATAAATGTGAAGTTATCCACTTTGGTGGCAAAAATAGGAAAACAGATTATTATCTGAATGGTGGCCGATTAGGAAAAGGGGAGGTGCAACGAGACCTGGGTGTCATTATACACCAGTCATTGAAAGTGGGCATGCAGGTACAGCAGGCGGTGAAAAAGGTGAATGGTATGCTGGCATTTATAGCGAGAGGATTCGAGTACAGGAGCAGGGAGGTACTACTGCAGTTGTACAAGGCCTTGGTGAGACCACACCTGGAGTATTGTGTGCAGTTTTGGTCCCCTAATCTGAGGAAGGACATCCTTGCCATAGAGGGAGTACAAAGAAGGTTCACCAGATTGATTCCTGGGATGGCAGGACTTTCATATGAAGAAAGACTGGATGAACCGGGCTTGTACTCGTTGGAATTTAGAAGATTGAGGGGGGATCTGATTGAAACGTATAAAATCCTAAAGGGATTGGACAGGCTAGATGCAGGAAGATTGTTCCCGATGTTGGGGAAGTCCAGAACAAGGGGTCACAGTTTGAGGATAAAGGGGAAGCCTTTTAGGACCGAGATTAGGGAAAACTTCTTCACACAGAGACTGGTGAATCTGTGGAATTCTCTGCCACAGGAAACAGTTGAGGCCAGTTCATTGGCTATATTTAAGAGGGAGTTAGATATGGCCCTTGTGGCTATGGGGATCAGCGGGGTATGGAGGGAAGGCTGGGGCAGGGTTCTGAGTTGGATGATCAGCCATGATCATAATAAATGGCGGTGCAGGCTCGAAGGGCCGAATGGCCTACTCTTGCACCTATTATCTATGTTTCTATGATTCGGAGTCTTGTTAACTTTGGTAGTTAATGTTTGGATCTTCCCAGATTTTAAATGTCTCTGATCTGGCCAACTTCCAGTCTTGGCTTGATGGCTTTAAAGAGCAGAGACTAAGAAATTTCCCATTGGGAGCCAGGGAAAACCAACAGCAAAATAATCCATTGAGCTGCTTTCACTTCTCTTGCATGCAGAGCTCATAAATGGGATTGAATCAAAGAATTCTCCAGTACAGAAACATGGCAATTAGCCTATGAATTAGATGAATCACCCAGTCTAACATCATTCTTGTAATTTACCTTCATACCTTTAATATCCAAACCAGCCTCATCTCATGACATTGCTTATTCCTCATATCCTTTAGTATTCAACTCAGTCCAATAATACTCTCTTACTCACTCCTCATGACCACTAATATACCATTGTAGCTAATCCTTGCTCCTTGCTTTCATGCTCGTTCACATTGTACGCTCTTCTTACTCAAATTATTATACAGTTCAGTTTTAAAAGAGTTATGGACTCCGCTGCATTAAATTTGTTGCAAGAATTCCATTTTCAAACTATTTTTGGTTTAAAATGAAACCTCGTCTTCCATTTCCTCCAATTCTTATTACTGACTGCTCTACAATGTCCTCTGATAATCATCTCATTTTCCTGTGGAAACTTTATTTTTCCACACACTTTGTTGTGTTGAAGAACTCGAACAGCTGACATGTGCCTTGCTCTGCTTGTATCAAATCCCTAGCCCCTCAGATCTTCAAGTCTTTTTCCAAAAATGTAATCCCCGCACCTCTGCAGCCACTCAGCAAACCTTGTCCGCAGTATGACTAGCATTGATAGCCTGTCTTCTCAAAAGAACAATGATGTTCAAACTGGGCAATGTAGAATTACTCTCTATATACACATGACTGTGTGGCTAGGCATAGCTCAAGTACCATCTATAAATTTGCTGACGATACAACTATTGTTGGTAGAATCTCAGGTGGTGACAAGAGGGCGTACAGGAGTGAGATATGTAACAACATGGCACTCAATGTCAGTAAGACGAAAGTGCTGATTGTAGACTTCAGGAAAGGTAAGACGAAGGAACACATACCAATCCTCATAGAGGGATCAGAAGTGGAGAGAGTGAGCAGTTTCAAGTTCCTGGGTGTCAAGATCTCTGAGGATCTAACCTGGTCCTAACGTATTGATGTAGTCATAAAGAAAGCAAGACAGCGGCTACACTTCATGAGGAGTTTGAAGAGATTTGGCATGTCAACAAATACACTCAAAAACTTCTATAGATGTACCATGGAGAGCATTCTGACAGGCTGTCTAGTATGGGGGTGGGGGGCTACTGCACAGGACTGAAAGAAGCTGCAGAGGGTTGTAAATCTAGTCAGCTCCATCTTGGGTACTAGCCTACAAAGTACCCAGGACATCCTCAGGTAGCGCTGTCTCAGAAAAGCAGCGTCCATTATTAAGGACCTCCAGCACCAAGGACATGCCCTTTTCTCACTGTTACCATCAGGTAGGAGGTACAGAAGCCTGAAGGCACACATTCAGAGATTCAGGAACAGCTTTTCCCCCTCTGCCATCTGATTCCTAATTGGACATTGAACCCTTGGACACTACCTCACTTTTTAAAAATATACAGTTGTTCTATTTTTTGCACATTTTTTAACCTATTCAACATACGCACACTGTAATTAATTTACTTTTTTCTTCCTCTTCTATATTATGTATTGCATTGAACTGCTGCTGCTAAGTTAACAAATTTCATGTCACATGCCGGTGATAATAAACCTAATTCTGATTCTGAATAATAACACTGAGTTCTTCTAAAAGTGCTGAGGGTGATATCAACTTGTTAAAAGAAACAAAAAAACATCAGGCTGGCACACTCATTATTACCACTGTTCAGAGCTCCAGTGACAGGGGTTCGATCCCATCCTCAGGTGCTGACAAAGTGGAATTCTCTGTGACTGGACGGGTTTCCTCTGGGTACTACAGGTTCGTCTTACATGACGGTGGGTTAATTGTCAACTGTGAATTATGCTTCAGAATGGAGTAATAGCAAAATGAACAAAGGGGAGTTGAGGTGCGATGTCAGAAAGAATAAGTGACAGATAAACAGGGCAATAAGGCAAAGAGACTCATTTAATTGCTTCCCAAGAGTTAGCATGGACCTGATGAGCCAAATGGCCTGCTGTGTTGTTATAGGACTATTAGGACTCTTGCCCTGTTAGCTACTTACCACCACATGCAGCAGAATGCCCTGGTATCTGGTAGCCAGCTGAGTAGCTTGACCTCCCACACTGCTGTTGATGTGACTCTCCTCCAGCACTTGGTGAGCAAGCAATCCAACCCCTTCCACTTCATCCTTCCGGGTTAGGATTTCTTCATTCCATTTCTAATGACACAGAAGGAAAAGAAATGAATAATCCAAACCTTATAACATTAACATAAAACTACTCATGTGGGAAATTGAGAATATTACAAATGGGGAACCTCCATGTTCTCAAGTGCAAAACTACAGTACTTTCTGATTTATATACGGATTATCACTTAGCCAGAACTTGCCTTATCCTCTCAGATACTAAAGTTTTATCGAAAACTTGGCAGAAAATATATGGAAACACTCACAGAATGGATTTAAAACATGATCTTATTCATGGTTGCTAGAACAGCAGAGACAATCTGCTTGGGAGATAATTATCAAAAGGAGATGAATATGCAGTGTGTGAGGAAGTGGGGTTGAGAGTGTGAATAGCGGGAGAGGGGAGAGATGAGGTAGAGGGAGGTGAGAGTGGGAGAGGGGGAGAGAGGGGGAGAGAGGGGGAGAGAGGGGGAGAGAGGGGGAGAGAGGGGGAGAGAGGGGGAGAGAGGGGGAGAGAGGGGGAGAGAGGGGGAGAGAGGGGGAGAGAGGGGAAAGGGGGAGGGGAAAGGGGGAGGGGAAAGGGGGAGGGGAAAGGGGGAGGGGAAAGGGGGAGGGGAAAGGGGGAGGGGAAAGGGGGAGGGGAAAGGGGGAGGGGAAAGGGGAGGAGTTGAGGAAAGGGAGGGGTGTGGGAGGGGGAAGGAGATGGAGAGGAAGAGGTATATGTATACGCATACACACATCTATGTCTATATACAAGTGCATACATATAAAATAAAAATGGCATTGTTGAGCAAGTAACGACATTAATACTAAATATTTGTAGGTAATTAAAAAGGCTTAGGACATGATGTCTATTGTAGGGCAGGTGTGCAAAAGGGTGGAAGTTATGCTTCAGTTATATAAACCTTTATCTAGTCAAATCAGTTCTGGACACCACACCTCGGGAAAGTATAGCTGGAGTGGGTGGAAGTGTGAGGTTAACATTCATTGGAACGGGACCAAGATGGAAATGTAAAATTTTGAGGGTAGTTGGCAATATATTAGGTTGGAATTCCTTTGAGTACAGAAACCAAGGGGCAATCTTTGATAGGGTAGTCAGAGCGAAACCATTTGCCTTGGGAAGGGCAGGAGAAGAGGGAGAAAAGGAATTACGTTTGAAACAAAAAGGCACTGCCAGGATACATTATCCATATAAAAAATAGGAAAAAATTAGGTTCAACTGAAAAAATTCAAAGTTAAAAATTTAAGTTTAATACTTCTCTTTGAGCCGCATGAGATAATATGAAATGGGAGTAGGAGGCCATTCAGCCCATCATGCTGCCCCACCATCCATAAGATTGTAGCTGACCTTCTACCTCAGCAACACGTTCTTATCAAATCTCATCTGTGTTTCCCTAATATCCAAAAACCATCCTTCTGTCTTGAACATTCACACTCAGTAACTGAGCCAATGTATCCTTTATGAGAGGAGAATTCCAAAGACTTAACCACTGGTTGAAGAAATTTCTCTTCATCTCAGTCCCATATGGACCACTCCTTAATTTGAGGCTTTGACACCTTGATTTAAAACAGATTAGTTAGGGAAACATAAACTCCAAGTCTATTCTATCAAGTACTTTAATATTTTTGTACATTCCAATGAGGTCATCTCTCACTCTTCTAAGCTTGAGAGTAAAGGCTCACTCTGTTTAACCTCTCCTTTCACCTGGGGATCAGTCTGGTGAATCTTTACTGTACTTTCTCTATTTAAAGTAGAATTGTGTAATTAAAAAAAGAGGTACAATTAGGTTTCTTGAAGAACATAAGGTGAATAAGTAACCAGGTCTTGATGTGATTGACCCCAGGCTATTGAGAGACAACAGATAAGATTATTGCAACATTCAACAAGATCTTTGACTCCTCTCCAGCCATAGGTGAAGTTCCTTTGTTCAAGAAAGGAAATAGGAATAGTCTGGAAATTATAGGCTGGATGAATCTCACATCACTGGTAGGGTGGCTATTGGAGGGAATTCTTAGGAATGGGTTTTGTGAGCACTGGGAAAAGCACAGCCTAATTAGGGACATAGCTTTGTGCAGGGCAGATCATGTCTTAATAACGATTGGGATTGTCAAGCAGATGATGTTGTCTGCATGGATTTTATTAAGGCATTCATCAAGGCCCCTCATGGCAGGCCCTTTCAGAAGATTGAGATGCATTGGATCCATGGAGACGTGGTCATTTGGATTCAGAACTGGCTTCCCTTAGAAGATAGTGGGTAGTGGTCGATGAGTCTTATTCTGGTTAGATGTCTGTGACTAGTGGGGTGTTCCATAAGGATTTGTACTGAGACCTCTATCGTTTGTTCATATAGTTCATATATATTATACAGCACAGGAAAAGGCCTTTGGTCCAATTAGTCCATGTCCCATCCAAGGTAGTCCCATTTGCCAGTGCTTGGCTCTTAACCCAAACCTTTTCAATCCATGTACTTGCTCAACTGCCTTATTTTCACTGTTGATGTTCAGACCCTATGCACTTCAATCCCCCATCATGAAGGCCTTAAAGCTCTCCACTTCTTTCAAGAGGACTAGAACGTAAGTGCAAGATGTAATGCTCAGGCTTTATAAGGCATTGGTCAGGCCATATTTAGACTGTTTGTAAGAAGTTTTGGGCATCTTACCTGAGAAACGAAGTACTGGCATTGGGATAAGGTCCAGAGGAGGTTCACCAGAATGTCCAGGGAATGAAAGGGTTAACATATGAGAAGCATTTGATGGCTCTGGGCCTGTACTCATTGGAGTTTTGAAGAATAAAGGGGAATCTCATTGAAACCTACTGAATATTGAAAGGTCTAGAGTGGACATAGAGAGCACGTTTCCTATACCAGGGTAGTCTAGGACCAGAGGGCACAGCCTCTCAGAATAGAGGGATATCCATTGAGAACAGAGATGAGGATGAATTTCTTTAGCCAGAGGTTAATGAATCTGTGGAATTCATTGTCACAGACTGACGTGGAGGCCAAGTTATTGAGTATATTTAAAGCGGAGGTTGAAAGCTTCTTGATTATTTACGGTGTCAAAGACTACGAGTAGAAGGCAGGAGAATAGGATTGAAAGGAATAATAAATCAGCCATAATGGAATGACAGAACAGACTTAATGGGTCAAATGGCCAAATTCTGCCCCCATGTCCTTTGGTCTTATGGATGAGGCCACTCTTAGTTTGGAAGAGCAACACCTCATATTCCATCTGGGTAGCCTCCAACCTGACGACATGAACATCGATTTCTCTAACGCCAAGTATTTTTTCCCCTCCATCTTCTGTCTTCTTGAATTCCCCACTCTGCCCCCTTTACCTCTTCTCTTCTCCTCCCCTGCCTATCACCACCTCTGGTGCCCCTCCTCCCTCCCTTTCTCCCATGGTTTACTCTCCTTTCCTGTTAGGTTTCTTCTTCCCCAGCATGTGCAGGCAGAAGAGATGAGGTATTATTACAAACTTGTAGATAGATGTTATTAGCTGAATTACTTTGGCACAACAATGTGAGACAAAGGACTTATTCCTGTGCTCTATGTTCTATTCCACATGATACTGAATTATCTATATGATGGTTAAGGGTATTAAGGGTAGTCAGTACTTAGGTGGAGTTAAGGTACATTATTGTAATTCACTGGAAGTTCTGAAGTAGCTTCTGCTGTTGCTAATTTCTCTTTGTAATGTGCCACTGTCTGCAGAATCGAGGAATCTGATGGCAATGCATGGCTGCGAGTGTAGGCTGCAGTCACTGGAGGCACGGAGAGGTGCACTATTGCTGCTCATATAGTGCTCACCTGCAGCTGCACCAATTGTGATTCCTTAGTGCTTCGGTCAGTCTTTCTACCTGACCGGAGATCAACTTTGCTCTCCAGGTCGGACAGCCACGTGTCCACCTCCTGGAACATCTTCTCCAGGCGACTGAGCGTGTTCAGGGTACCATCGACCTTCTCCTTTGCCTCGCCGAGCCTTCGCTGGTAGAGATGCCAGTCCCGTTGAGCAGATTCGAGAATGCGATCTTCCATATACATTGAGCCAGAGAGAGTCACCTTCTCCTGTGTCTTAAGCACAGCGTTCATCAGAGCTTGGCCCTCAGTGCATTGCCTCTCCAAGTCCTGTGAAACAATATTAGAGCATGTTAATACAAGTGTAAGGGGTTTCTTCTTTTATGTTACTGCGTAGGCTAATTAAAATGGCTTCTTTGTTATGTTATACTTGAGATGGCTTCTTTGTTAGGTTAAATGCTGAGAAAGTTCTTGTGCTAGCAGTTTGTTTGGGTTAGATTAGTGATAATAGAGCGAACAAACCAATTGAGGTAGATGTTATTCTTTCTAGTGTGTCTGTAAGTTATGGTGCTGCGTGGGTTGTGGGGCAGAAGGAGAGAGAGAGAGAGAGAGTGAGAGAGAGAGACAGAGAGAGAGAGAGAGACAGAGACAGAGACAGAGACAGAGAGAGAGAGAGACAGAGAGAGAGAGAGAGAGAGAGAGAGAGAGAGACAGAGAGACAGAGAGAGAGAGAGAGACAGAGACAGAGACAGAGACAGAGAGAGAGAGACAGAGACAGAGACAGAGAGACAGAGAGACAGAGAGACAGAGAGAGAGAGAGAGAGAGAGAGAGAGAGAGAGAGAAAGAGAGAAAACAAGGTGCTGTGAGTCGGCTAACGGGGTCAGACCCTGAGCAGGAGTCCGAGGTCCAGGGTGTTCGGCGAGGAGAGGAGACGGAGACGGACTCGTGTGGAGCGTCTGGTCGACCACCGTTGTTGGTCCCAGGCGGCAGGTCGAGGTGGTCCGAGGGGATCGCAGGGTGAAGAAGGAAGGTCCCGAGCTCCAACTGTTTGTGCGTGAAGAGATTGAACTTTGATAAGTGTGGCGTCTTTTATCTTCCTTTTATATTTTATTCTCTATTAATTATATAGTTACAGTAATATCTATAAACTGTAATTCATTTAATCATATCTGGTGTATTGTCTGTTATTTGGCGGGGTGGGGTACATCACACAGCATCCACACAAACTAATTACCCAGTTTGGCGGGACCGAGGGTTGTTTCCCTAGACGACAGCGAGCCGAGCGACCCTGAGGCTTGCCAGGGGCTACACAAGGTGCACAGCTTCTTGGAGAATTTAATGAAATAAACTGCGTTGTCCATGTCAGACAAACTTTGTTTAAGACGTCGCTCAGCCACACTTGGAATATCGTATGCAGTGCTGGTTACCCCTTTACTGTAGTGATGTGGAAGCTTTGGAAAAGAGTTAACCAGGATGCTGCCTGGATTAGAGGGCATAAGCTACAAGAGGTTGAACAAACTTACGTTGATTCCTGTGGAACATCAGAGGCTGAGGGGAGACGATAGAAGTTTATAAGATTATAACAGGGACAGCTAGGTAGATGGTCAGAGTCTTTTTCCAAGGTAGAAATGTCAAGTTGTAGTGAACATGCATTCAGGGTGAGAGGGAGAGAATTTAAAGATGTGCAAAATAAGTTTTTTTTTGAAAAACACAGAGAGTGACAGGTGTCTGGAGAAGGCTGCTGGGGTAGTGGGGGAAGCAGATTCTACAGTGATAGTTGAAAGGCTTTGAAACAGACAGATGACTATCCATGGAATGGAGGAATATGGATCATGTGTGGGAAGAAGTGATTTAACTTGGAATCATAAGGCACTTCAGCACAGAAGCAGGCCCTTCGGCCCATCTAATCCATGCCTAACTATTGCTCTGCCTAGTCCCATAGACACGTATCTGAACCATACCTCTCCACACCACTCCCATCTATGTACTTACCCAAGTTTGATATCGAACCTACATCTGCTACTTATGCTGGCAGCTCTTTCCACACTCACACCATCCTCCGAGTGAAGAAGTGCCCCCTAAATATTTCACCTTTCACCCTTAATCTATGACCTCTAATTCTAGTCTCAACCAAGCTCAGTGGATAAAGCCTGCTTGCATTTACCCTATCTATACCCCTCATAAATTTGCCTATCTCTATTAAATCTCCCCTATTCTCCTGCACTCCAGGGAATAAATCCTAATCTTTTCAACCTTTTCCTGTAACTCATGTCCTCAAGACCCAGCAGCACCTTGTAAATTTTCTCTGTAAATCTTGCATTGTGTTCAGCACAGATATCGTGGGACAAATGGCCAGTTCCTGTGCTGCAGAGTTTTATGTTTTATGTTCTTGTTCAAGGTCAGCGTCCTAGCCAGGACAATTACAAACATAAAATGCTAGAAGCTCCAGAAGATCAGGCAGCATCTATGGAAAAGAGTAAACAGTCAACATTTCGGCCTGAGACCCTTCATCAGGACTGGAGAAAAAAAATTGAGAAGTCAGAGAAAGAAGGTGGGGGGGAGGGGAGAAAGAAGGTGGGGGGAGGGGAGAAAGAAGGTGGGGGGAGGGGAGAAAGAAGGTGGGGGGAGGGGAGAAAGAAGGTGGGGGGGAGGAGAGAAAGAAGGTGGGGGGAGGAGAGAAAGAAGATGGGGGGAGGGGAGAAAGAAGGTGGGGGGGAGGGGAGAAAGAAGGTGGGAGGGAGGGGAGAAAGAAGGTGGGGGGAGGAGAGAAAGAAGGTGGGGGGAGGAGAGAAAGAAGGTGGGGGGGAGGGGAGAAAGAAGTACAAATTAGTAGGTGACAGGTGAAAGCGGGAGAGGGGACGGGGTGAAGTAAGGAGCTGGGAAATCGATTGGTGAAAGAGATAAAGGGTTGGAGAAGGGGGAATCTAACAGGAGAGGACAGAAGGCCATGGAAGGAAGGGAAGGGAGAGGAGCACCAGAGGGAGGTGATGGGCAGGTAAGGAGATAGGTGAGAGAGGAAAATGGGAATGGGGAACGGTGAAGGGGCGGGGAACATTACTGGAAGTTCAAGAAATGGATGTTCATGCCATCAGGTTGGAGACAATCCAGAAGAAATACAAGGTGTTGCTCCTCCAGCCCGAGTGTGGCCTCATTGCAGCGGTAGAGGAGGCCATGGACTGGCCTGTTCGAATGGGAATGGGAAGTGGAGTTAAAATGGGTGTTCACTGGGAGATCCCATTTCTTCTTTAGAACAAGAAACAGAATTAATGTTTCAGGTCAAAGGTCTCTTATCAGATATGGAAGGAGAGAAAGCAGATTAACGTCAACCCAAGGGAGAACGAAGTGGGCGGAGGGGTGAAGTCAGGGTTGTCCAGGGCTAGGCTGTAAATGCAGTCACCTGTTCCTTGTTTAATGGAGGCACTCAAGCAAAGGGATTGTTCACTGAAGCTGTGAGATGAGGTTATTAAAGAGCAAGATGCACAAACAGTATAAATTTTCAGAATGCAGAGCTGAGGGGCATGCTCCACGATCAGAAAATAGTCTAATTTAGAGTTTTGGTGGTCAAGTCCTGGATCAGGAATTTGACCAATTAATCTGGACGGATATATTGATCTAGTACAATGGGAAGGCAGGGGTAGCATCATCCATACAAAACTAAGACAACCCAACCTCTCAGCTGACCGTAGTTATACAGTCATACATTATGAAGACAGCCTCTTCGACCCAACTTGTCATGCTGACTGAGTTGTCTACCTGAGCTGATCCCATTTGCCTGCACTGGCCCATATCCCTCTGAATCTTTCCAATCTTTGCGCCTGTCAAAGTGCCTTTAAAATACAGTAATTGTACCTGCCTCAACACCCTCCTCTGACAGCTCTTTGTAAACCAACAGTGTCAATAAGCTGCCACTCATGTTTCTTTTAAATTTTTCCTTCTCACTTTAACCATGGCTACTTGTTTTAGACACCGTACCCTGGGAACAAGCATTAAGGACATGACATTACTTTGAAGGGGATCCCTCAGTCTCCAAAGCAATACAAGTGATGTTACAAAACCAGAGGATACAGTCATTTACCCCAGTCCTATCTGTGGAATCTTGCTGTGCATCATATGGCTGCGACTTTCACTATTTTACAACGGAGTGGGTATTTCACACTGAATTGGTTGGGAAAACTATTTTCCGGAGCTTGTGAGATGCACTGTCCAGAGACAGGGTTCTGGATTACCTCGAGGTCCCGAAGCGTTTTTTCCAGATTTGCGACGTCATTGCCCAGGTGCGAGCAACAGCAGAGCTTTTCCTTCTCCTGCTCCAGCCACTCCTCGAACGCCTTCAGGCCCTGCTGGTACTCCTGGTGAAGCTGAACCAATTCCTCCGCTCTCCTCATGCCCTCCTGGAAGCCAAAGCAAACAGGTTTCACAGCCTCACTGAGCAGGACCACTCCGCAGCAGCGTTCTCATCAATGGCCAAAATGGCAACCTCCTCTCCCTACAATTCCCACAGCGTCTCCCCAGGCAGGTGGGTAAAGATGGAGGTTCCAGGGGTAGCTGGTTAAGGAAGGCATGGTGGCACAGTGGTTAATATTGCTGCCTTACAGCTTTAGGGACCTGGGTCAAATCTGGTCCTGGGTGCTGTCAGCACGGAGTTAGCATGTTACCCCCCCATAAGTGCACGATTGGATACAATAGGGTCTTTTAAGAGACTCTTAGGTAGATACATGGAGCTTAGAAAAATAAGAGGGCTATGCACTAGGGAAATTCTAGCCAGTCTCTAGAGTAGGTTGCATGGTTGGCACAATATTGTGGGCCGAAGGGCCTGTAATGTGCTGTAAATTTCTATGCTCTATGTTCGATTTCCTTTTGGTGCTCTGGTTTCCCCACATCCCAAGGATATGCTGGTGGGTTAGCTGGCTGTTCTAAATTACCCCTTAGTGCAGTTAATGCTAAAGGGAGCAAGGAAAGGTCGATAGGCTTGTGCAGAGCTGCAGGGGATGGGGCAGACTGAATTGCTTAGCTGAGAGCTAATGGTTGGTATATCCCTGTTATAGTAAGTGCGCATTCAAGAGGAGGTGCAGCAAAGTCCACGCACCAAGGGATGAGATAAGGTCCAGGGACTGAGAGCGGGTGTCTGGCTGTGAAGAAACTGGGTCAAGTCAAAGTGCTAGTCCTGGGGTGGTGGAGAGTTCAAGCCCAGACCTCAAAGGAGGCAGGTTAAGGGCAAGCCGTAGGTGAGGTGGGTTAACCCTCGAAAAGGGTTAAGGGTGAGGCTGTTTAAAGTTGCGTCTCTATTCATAAGGTTGCCAATACTGTAGGGCAAAAAGAAAGTCTGCGCCTGTGTTCAGAGCTTGTGGTGCCTTCCTGGTAAGGGTACTAACAATACTCTTAGTTCAGAGGTCAGACATGAGCCAGCAATGCTGCTGCCTTCCAAAAGGCTCACGTCAACCCTTCATATTAACCCTTATCCACTTACCTGACCCCAGGCCCTGCTCAGTGCCCAGTGAGTCAGAAATAAGCACTGTCCTCCTGGCGGCACTCGAGGCTCCTAAAATACGTAGCAAGGCTGCACACAACTGAAACAGTCACGTGGCAGCAGTGAATTTTCTCAGCACTTACAAGCCCCGATTAGTTCAGCTATTAATCTTCCGTAGGCCCATCTGTGGAAGAGTCTGCCTTTCCCATAGTGGCCTTGTCATCACCCCAGAAGCCACAAAACTGGAGTGGAGACAAGACACTCCCAGCTGTGAGGGGCAGCCTAAGAAGAAGGACACTTCAAGTATTATATGACGATCACCATCGCTTAACCCTTTCAACCAATGACTCCGCACTCTACCACCTTCAAGACCAATGAAGGGGAATGTCAACTCAGACCATGAGAGGCCTGCATCGGGCATTTTCATGCCTTACAAGGCGCAGATTGGAAGTCTGTGTGGGGCGCCACTCCTCGCACAGACTAGAGCAATGTGTGATTAAGTGCCTTGCTCAAGGACACAAACACGCTGCCACAGCTGAGGCTCGAACTAGCGACCTTGAGGTAACTAGACGAACGCCGTAACCACTTGGCCACGTGCCCAACACAAATAAGACCAATAAAACCTCCATGTAACACATACAAAATGTTGCAGGAACCCAGCAGGCCAGGCAGCATCTATGGAAAAGAGTACAGTCGATGTTTCGAGACCTCCATGTGTAGTTCCTTCAAATAAATCCAATACTCCAGATGGTATCCAATCAGAGTATTGTCCTGGGCAGATGGCACATACTCCTGGTCTCCACACTGTGCTAGATACTTGATGAAAACTCCTGCCCTTCAATAATGTGAATGCTCATAGCAACAAATTAACTGCATCTTGGTATGGAGAGGCTGCCTGTGAGGCTGGAGGAGACAGGGAGCTGAGAGCTGCACTGTGGTTAGATTGGTGAATGTGGATGTTGCCGGGGACTGGCAGAGCTGCTCTACACGCTGAGAGATGACTCAGACACTCATCACCACCAGTCAGATATAATGGAAGTTGTTCTAGCCTAGTCTCCATGCTTGACCACTCAGCTCTCCCAAGCCCGGACGTGATCAGACCTCAGCAATGGCCCACACTCAGAATGGGCTTGTGTTAGATTTGTGCCAGCGTCAGTGTGCATCCACAAATACTTTTATGGAGTATGGGGTGGGGCAGATGTACATGTGAGTGTTCAGACTTAAGGACCAGAGCACTTTAATAAATCGCCACTCTACAGAGCAGTATAAAGCGAGATACCATTGTACCCATACATCACCTTGTTGTGATCTCTGCACATGAACTTGTAGACTCCAGTCAGTTCAGACTGGTAACAACATCTCCAGCACGATCTCCATCAGCACAGTTGCACTGCAGGGATGTGAGCTTAGCCCCGTGCTCTATTCGCTTTACACCTATGACTGTGAGGCTAAGCACAGCTCCAATGCCATATTTAAGTTTGCTGATGACACCACTGTTGAGGGCTGATTCAAAGGTGGTGATGAGTCAGCATACCGGAGGGAGACTGAAAATTTGGCTGAGTGGTGTCACAACAACAACCTCTCGCTCAATGTCAGCAAGACCGATGAACTGATTGTCAACTTCAAGAAAGGGAAACCAGAGGTCCATGAGCCAGGACTCATCAGAGGATCAGAGGTGGAGAGGGTCAGTAACTTTAAATTCCTGGGTGTTACTATTTCAGAGAATCTGCCCTGGACCCAGCATGTAAGTGCAATTGTGAAGAAAGTATGGCAGTGCCTCTACTTTCTCAGCAGTCTGCGGAGATTCAGCATGACACCTAAAGCTTTGACAAACCTTTATAAATATGTGGTGGAGAGTGTACTGACTGGCTGCATCACAGCCTCATATGGAAACACCAATGCCCTTGAATGGAAAATCCTGCAAAAGGTAGTGGATTCGGCCCAATATATCACCGGCAAAACCCTCGCAACCATTGAGCACCTCTACATGAAACGTTGCTGTAGGAAAGCAGCATCCATCTTCAGAGATCCTCACCACCCAGACCATGCTCTTTTCTTGCTGCTGCCATCAGGTAGAAGGTACAAGAGTCTCAGGACTTGTATCACCAAGTTGAAGAAGAATTACTACCCCTAGTTATTAGGCTCTGGAATAAAAGGGGATAACTACACTCACTTGCCCCATCATTGAGGTGTTTCCACAACCAATGATCTCACTTTAAAGACTCTTTATCTCATTATCTCAAGTGCCCACAGGAAAATGAATCTCAGGGTTGTATATGGTGAAATATATGTACTTTGATAATAAAGTTTACTTTGAACTTTGAATCCCCTTATTTTTACTCAGTTACAGACCCTAGCTTTGCACCACTTTAGGAAATACTCCGATCAAACGTTCCCCAGTCTGAAGTGAATGATTTCACACATTGCCCCCATCTGACTCCATTTCCCCAAACACCCTTGGATGTTCCCAATCTTCTGATTCCCTGATGCCCGGAACCTCCACAGCTCTCCAGGCCACGACCCCATCCTGTGATCCCAAGATCAGGGTATCTTGTATCCTGACACAGCCCTCCATTCCCCACCCCCCATTTTTTTCTACTAACTTCACCCAGCAAAGTCTTCCTGCAGCTTTCTGCTTCTATCCACTTCATTCAACCCTAGCTCTCGCATAAATGGCTTATGTCAGATAGCAACCTGGAATTGACACCTTTGGGAGAGAGGCACCCTCTTTCCGAATAAGGAAACAAAATCCATCACATTCCAGATTTGATTGCAAGGGATTCCATGTTATTATTCTGAAGAAAAATGAGGAAGTTCTCCTTCATATCCTGTCCAAGATTTACCTGATGACGAATGCAAAACTAGAGAATGCAGAAAACACTCATTAAGTCAGGCAACATATGTGGAGGCAGAAAAAAGCATAACATTCCAAGCCCATGGTCAACCGGAAGAATAGCACTTGTATTTTGCATTACCAATGACTAATTGGTGTTTGTGGGATCTTAATGTGTGCACAGGAAGCGCCTTTGTAGCAGTGGCTTCTTGTAAACAACTTTGGAACATGTGGTGAGAGGAGCTATTGTAACCATACTCTGCACTGGCTTTGTTTCATGCAGCGTACCTTTGCCTTGTCACTCAGATTGTTAAAACGTTCCTGAAGCTCTTGCAGTTCCAAACGTGTCACGTAATGCTGAGCCATGCTTTCCCCTTTAGCCTGGATGGTTTCCAGCAGATGGCTGTGACTCAGGGTGTCTTCATACAGTAGCTGGAAGGACACAATGCACACCATGTTCAGTTTACTGAAGAGAAACTGGACACATCAATTTAGAACACCTCACAGCTTTTCAGTACAATATGTCAGTGGGGTTGAGAATGGGAAATTCCAACTGATTTACTAGTTTCTATTAGAGGAAATGTTCTGACCTCTTAACCTACATGTGACCACAGTTCCAAAGTTTCATGTTTGACTTCTGCATTCTGAAATTGCCTAGCAAGCCACCCAGTTGTAATAAAGCAGCCACATTAAGATGGTCCACTACCACATTCTCACGGCAACAGGTGATGGCGTTATAATTAAAAGCAAAACTAATTATCCAGATTTACATTCTTCCAATTTGTTCTCCGACATTCCCATTCCCCACACTCCCACCTACCATCCCTATAGTTTTGTTTCCTTCTCTGATAGAGAATAAGGAATACCTCTCTTTGACCCTCACAATACTTTGCCCAAAAGGGCCATTCTCCATGCACACCATATTCTGTGGCACTGCCCTGGCACATTGCATGCATGTACATCAAGGTTCCAGCAGATGTCACTAGTTAATGGAGTGGGGCAGAGTCAGAAACTTAGTCCTCCAGTTCAACCCAGATATATGGTACAATGCCATCATGCATAATGTTGCTCAATCCATCCAGCATCCTGCCACTGTTCGTCCAGGAGCTTAATGGACTTGGTTCACACCCATGTAATGTGCTTAATTATTCAACCAAACATTAATCAAGGATTTAGCGATCTAACACAAACCCACAAACTCATTCTGTGATTGAAATAGTGACAGGGAGAGCATGTTTATGATAAGAAATTAAAATCAGGATGAGCCTGCCCAAACATGGAATAAACAGCTCCAATATATTAACCTAATAATGGCAAGCACTCTTCCAATGACCTGCTCAACACCCCTCCCTCACACAACATCACCTCAGACAAACTTAGCTCATTTGCCTTTTGTGGGATTTGTTATGCTTTAACTGACAGCCCTAGAACTGCACAGGAGATGGCAATCTGGCCTATTGATCATGCATCAGTTCCTTTCCAGAGAATCTAATTGGTCCTGCACCCACCACCCCCAACTTTCCCCACGTCCCTGAAACATTTTGCTCAAGTGCTTTGCTAATTCTTTTTTTGATGTTAATATTTCATCTATATCAGCCACTATAAAACTGATGTCCTCACAAGTCTCCTGCCAGTCATCTTAAATCTGTGCTCAAATGATCATCAAGGCCCTTTGGCCAATGGAATATGTTTGTCAATATTTCCTCTCTCTAAACACTTTATGATTGTAAACATCTCTATCCAATGTTCTCCACTTCTATCTTGTGAGGAGAATAACTCCAACTCCTGTAATCTATCTAAGTAAATGTTGACCCTCATCTCAAGAACATTCTACTTGATTTCATCTGTCCTGCCTTCAAAGCCTTCATGTCCTTTCCAACCTGATGTCTTTAATGAGTGCCACATCATGGTTTTATGGGTTTAATATAACTTCCTTGTTTTTATAATGTGGAGGGACCTATCTACTTCAGTAACTCGTTGATATCTATCAAGGCACCTTCAAAGAAAACTTATCCATTCAACAGCACATGCACTTCACAAGGAACCCAACAGTAGGCAGCACCTTGGCAAGACCTGACTCAGTGATAGAGGTAAACAAATATTTTCTTTCACATTCTCAAATATCTTAACATTCAGATATTTGCCAGTTCATTAGCAAAGAAAGA
This sequence comes from Mobula hypostoma, assembly GCF_963921235.1. NCBI lineage: Eukaryota > Metazoa > Chordata > Chondrichthyes > Myliobatiformes > Myliobatidae > Mobula > Mobula hypostoma. The sequence continues at coordinate 88,649,230 of NC_086104.1, read as the reverse complement.
GTGGTGCAGTTCTGTCTGTCAAACTTCACTCTGCCTGGCTCAAGAGGCAGGTTTTTCCTGCCTCTAGCCTCCACTCACCTTGGCTTTGCCTAATCCTGTGGCTTTGTCCCTAAGTTCTGTGCATTGTCTTTCAGAAGCCTTCAGGTCTCCCTCCATCCGATCCATCCAGCTCATGAACTGCCGGACATCATCCTGGTAACTAGTCCACTGAGATAAAGCAGCTTCCAATTGGCTGTGTGCAGGATTAAACATGTTATTAGTGCAAATTATCTGAAATGCTATCATAAAATTCATCATCCAGTCTTGAAGTTAAGTGTTCTGAGCATGTCTTGAATATCTGACTTACAGTCCCAATGACAATGACACAATCCTTGTGATGGCAAAGTATTCCAGTTGGAATCATTTGGGCTGATGCTAAATGCCTTTTGAATAAGGCAAAAATTATTTCAGGTTCATGAAACCCGGGCACTTCCAAGCCAATCACTTGGTTAATCATTCTCTGTGATGAAACCCAGAGGGTCTGTAGAACTGAAGCTTGTGATATGTGGAACACCACACACAAAATGCTGGACAAGCTCAGCAAGTGAAGCTTTGAGGAAGAGGTCTTGGCCTGAAATGTCGACTGTTTATTCTCCTCCATGGATGCTGCCTGACTTGCTGATTTCCTCCAGCATTTTGTGTGTGTTGCTTAGGATTCCCAGTTTCTGCCAAATCTCTCGTGTCAGCTCTGTGAAGTTTACTGGAGGGGTGAGCCCAAGAACTCTCAGGCCGTGGGCTGCAACTTCCAGTTCACGCAGGTACACCTCTGACACCAAGTGCACTTGCAGGGCCTGAAGTATGCATAATGTTCATCAATCCACTGGGTGTTTGCTATGCTAAAGCATCACATTATTGCAGCCCACACAGAGCACATGCATCACACATTTGCCTGCACCAGATGCAATTCATGGTTTTTTTTTGCATGTCACACACTCAAAACTCTTTTGCAAATGCAATACATTCTGCCCCATGATACACTTAGGTTTAGGAGCACATGGTGATCGTCAATGTTGGTTGATGCCTCAACATCTCTGTGGTGGCCTTGGTCCCGTTTAGTGCCAAAGTTTAATCCTATCACAGCCGTGAGGAACTGACCTTTTGCATTGAATGGAGAAAGAAAGAAGCGAGTCCCAGGAATCTTTCAGGTCTTCCATCTGTTTGCAGATAGCAGCTGTACCTTCAGGGGAAGTACTCCTCAGAACAGACTCCCCACGGGTCAGCACCATCTTCAGCTGAATCTCCTTTTCCTGTCTGAGTGCAAGGAGAGCCTGTCGGAAGAGTGATTCAGTTCCAGTTAGGAGAGCTCACACATGCCACCTGCCCAGAGGAAGTTCATTCATAGAGGTGGTGGTCATCAGTGATAAAGCAGGTGATTATCTCTCATCCCTAGTGACCTATTGGAAGCTAACAGTAGATTTCCCTGCAGGTCTGTTTAGCGAAGACACGCTTTTCACACTATTGATGTCATAGAATCATGCAACAAGAAAGCAGGCCCCCTGGTCCTCCATGTCCATGTCAATTACCTCACAATGATCCCAGTAGCCAGCACCTTGTCCAATACTCAGAGAGGTCTTGGGTAAGAGGACTTTGACCCAGTGGAAATGAAGAAACAGCGCAAAGTATATAAAGGTGGATAATGTGAGAATGGAGGGAAATTTGTAGGAAGTGGTTTTCCCATCCACCTGCTGCCCACTTCACTCTGGGGGGTAGAGGTTGTGAGCAAAGTTCCCTCTAATTTATGATGACCTGTGTGCGCAAAAATCTTTAGCTTTCTGCACAGCGACAACAACATGAGCGCACTGAATTTTTAAGTGGAAGCAAGCCTGAAGCTATTCCGAGGATAATAATCTACCAAGTCCAGTTTGTTGTTCATTGATCAAAAGAAATAAAATAATTATCATCATTGAGTCTTATTTCTCATCTACTATACAACAACACGTAATAATATCCATCTTTTCATATGTTATTAAAGTTGTTTGAAATGGTCAAACAAAACTTATAAAATTACAAAGCTAGTTGACAAAATATCCAGATTGGTATTTTATTTGGAAATCATTGCATACAGCACAGATTTTGCAGCTTAGTTACATGTTTCATTAAGCCATTTCGTTTCAAATGAATGAGCAGTTCTTTTGCGCTTCATGCCCTTTGCTTCTTTGGAATTCAATAATTTCTTCAATAAAAAAAGTATAAATAAGCCCGTCTAAAATCTGCAGACAAATCATTGCAAACTCCACATTGTCAACACCGTCCACGTCAGAAACTGAAAAGGAAATGTGATTATGTACAATTGTGAAATATACTTAACGTGCCAACGAGGCAGAGGGTGACAACCTTTTGTGAGCAGATAACGTACCTTTGTGCACTAGTAGCAAAAGATGTGTGCGCACGCACACCTTAGGGGGAACATTGGTTGTGAGTTTGGAAGGGGCTGACAAGGAAGCCTTGATGAATGGATGTGGAGCCTCCTGAACATACTGCAGGTTCTGAGCACCAGTAGTTGATTCCTAACTAAGAAGGTGTTAATGCCGAAGAACATTTCCTTCAGGTCCTCAAGCAGTGAATGATTCCGTCTGTGGTAACATTTTGTCCTGGCCCATGTAGAGTTATTCCTACATTACTGCTGGGTCGAAATCCTGGGCCTTCCTACCTCTATGACTCTATATCGGACTAATCCTGGTAAATAGGATAAGCACAAATGGGAAACGGATAGTCAGTGTGGACAAAGTGGGCTGATTGGCCTGTGTTCTTCCGTTGCTTTAAATACCCTTCACTCATCTGAGTGAGTTCCATTACTGGGAACACATGAGGAAGCAAAACAGAGAAATTAGGGTCATTACTTCCCAGTCCTCGTTGGTCAGGAACATCATAGAGCTCAGAAATAAAATCCCCATCTCAGCTAGTCTCATTTCCATCAAACCTTTCCCATGTACCTGTCCGAGCACCTTCTAAACATCGTTGCTGTACCTGCCTTAATCACTTTCTCTGGGTGAAAATGTTGCCTATCAGAGGTTCCTATTAAATCTCTAGTTCTGGGTTCCTTACCCTGGGAAAAAGACTATGTTCATTGACCCGATCTATGACCCTCATGATTTTATGCACCTCTATAAGATCAACCCTCATCATTCCAGAGATGAGGGAGTTAGACTATGAGGAGAGATTGGGTCACCTGGGACTGTACTCACTGGAATTCAGAAGGATGAGAGCAGATCTTATAGAAACAAATAAAATTATGAAAGGGATAGATGAGCTAGAAGGGGGAAAGTTGTTCCCACTGGTAGGTGAGACTAGAACTAGGGGACATATCCTCAAGATTCGGGGGAGTAAATTTAGGACAGAGATGAGGAGGAACTGCTTTTCCCAGAGTGATGAACTGGGGAATTCTCTGCCCACTGACGCAGTGAAGGCTACTCCAGTAAATATACTTAAGACAAGGTTGGATAGATTTTTGCATACCAGGGGAATTAAGGGTGATGGGGAAAAGGCAGGGAGTCCATGGTCAGATCAGCCATGAGCTTACTGAACGGTGGAGCAGGCTCCTACTCCTATTTCTTGTGTTCTTGTTCTCCATTGCTCCCGTGCTCAATGCCCCAGCCTGCTCAGCCTCAATTCATAACTCACTCCGTTAAGTCCCAACATCACCCCCATGTAGCTCCTCTGCACTCTTTCCAGCTTAATGACATTTTTCCTTTTACAGGGTGACCAAATCTGAAACGATATTCCACATGAAGTCTCACAAGCATACTGTACAACAGCAACATAACTTCCCAATCACCATACTGATTAATGAAGGCCAGCATACTAAAAGCCTTCTTCGCCTGTGATGCCAATTTCAGGGAACCACGTACTTGCAGTGGAACATTACCTTCCTGAACTGCCACAAAATGCGCAGTGAACGGACTCCATTTAGTCGGGAAGGTGGAGCATCCAGGAATTTAGACCTGGCATCGATGAATGAATGGTGCTCAGCATCTAAATCCAGATGACCTGAGACAAAGAACACTCCTCACACTGACCCAGCTCTCTGGCATTTTTAAAAAGCTCTGCTATCAGCAGTTAGTTTAAAAGATCACAGGCGAACATGTTTGGCTGCTGGTGGAGAATGGATCCTATTGTATCACAGAATCTTGCATCACCTTCACCCCTTTTTGACAGGTCTCCATAAAGTGTTTGAAACTGAAACTGAAAAACTAAACTTTCAAGTTTTTGTAACAGCAAAGTGTGTTAGCAGAAGTTACCAAAATTCCTAAATATGTAAGGGTCTTTTATCCATGTACCTATCTAAGAGCCTCATAAATGTCCCTAATGCATCTGCCTCTACCACCAGCCCTGACAGTGTGTTCATGCACTGACCATTCTCTATGTAAAAAAACTATCTCTGACATCCCTCTGTTCTATCCCCCAATCACTTTAAAATTACGCCCTCTCGTTTAGCCATTAGCACCTCACATTTGACCTAAATGCTTACATGTAGCTCTTCACACACACATATAACATTGCTTATTCCCTGATGTATTTCCTGTTTAATGAAATCCATTAGGCCTCCAACTATAGTACTGGATCGGATCATTCCATACTGTACAGGATATGGACATGTGATCCAGTCTGACACTCCAGTGCGATTCCGAAGGAAGTGCACTGCTGGAAGAGCCACCCTTTGATTAACACGTTAAAAGGATAACCCTTTTGCTCATTCTGAGCAACGCAAAATACTTCAAGATATTCTTCGTAGCAGATGAGTTCTCCCTCGTGCCGCGGACAACACATTATACACACTGCATCCTCAATCTGGACTCCACCTTGGACGGTTCCAAGCTTGGCTGCGAAAAGAGGAGGGTTGGACATGGGGCTAGCAACCCCATCCTGTAAAATCCTAGGGCCACAGAAATGCTGACAGAAGATCTGGAGACCTTGTACCCTCGCCTAGAAAATGTATAATGGGCTACACCCAGGGACAATTTGGAAGACTGGTCTAGGACAGAGAATTCTGGCAAGCTGCTATCAAAGGCCTATGCTCCAGTAGGGGTAATGTACTTAAGCAAAAAAACAAACAATTCTTGATCTGCTCCCTCTTCAGATGAGATTCAAAGCTCGGAACCCGTATTTGGGTAACCAGACTTGTGAGGATAACGTAACCAATGAAACTCACCTCAACCTTTGCCATCCGGTTGTCTAGCATACTTTTATCAGCAGTGGGGGTACAGTAGGATTCCAGCATGTGCCTGGCATCGGCCACCCAGTCCTGCAGCTCCTTCAGGCCCTGTGAGAACTGCTGGTGTTCTGTTACAGTCCGCTGAACCCTTAAAGCCTTTTCCTGAAATCCAACAAAAAGGACAGAAACAATTCTCACAAAATCATTATATTTCATGTTTTGTTTATACGCAAGCAAATGTAAATTCCATCACAAGCTAACTAACACTTTGTCAGCAATGGTACGCCCGAAGCCAGGCTATCTTCCAGCACTTTTCCTTCTGAAAGCCATTCTTGAAACTGCTCGCACTACCCCTTTGGACTGTCTCTTTCAGCACCCGGCCATTTGCTGCACGAAAACATTTCCCTTTAGAACACCACCAAGTCTTGAGACAAAACAGGTTCTTTTGCCAGTCATTTTACAGCTAGCAATTCAAACACACACTTCTCACTACTTACTCTTATTGAAACCAATCATTTTGAAAACTAAGTTGTCCCAAGAGTGAACAGCTCTACTTTTTTATTGTTTCTGCAAACATTTATGAGATTGCTTATCACCTGCTTAAGTTTATCACTTGCTTCCACTGGGAAGCATGCCACAGTATGAGATCCAGTACCCTCAGTTTGTATAGGACATGTACACAGAATCTAGTCCGACACTCCTATAGGGTGCACTGTTGGGAGCGCCAAGGAAGACACAAATTGTTGGAGAACCCATTCTTTGACTAATGACGTCCCTTTGTCCACTCTGGGAAGCTGCCCACCGTACAGCCAGCTACTTGCCCACCGCATGGGCATGCTAAGTTGGCAAGAAAATGTGCTGCAACACTCACAACAAAGCCTTTGTTCATGGTGGTCCCACAGAGGAGCAATGGCCAGCATGGGGGACTACTTGCAATAGGGGTAGCTAGCTGCTAACTGGTGGCAGATGCACTTGTCGGAAGCGTGCATAAAGCATTAGCTACAAGCCCCTGGTCGACATATGGATTGGTGACTTCAGGCATGATGCTCTACAGAAATGTATGGCACAGAAGAGGGCCAGTGGTTGGGCCAAAAAAAAATAGCCATTTAAGCTCTTCCCAAATTTCTGTTTTCTGTGCCAGGGCTGGGAGGTTGCAGTATATCAAGTGCTCCCAACCCAGGGTTCATGGACCCCTCGGTTAATGGCATAAAAAAGGTTGGGAACCCCTGTCCTAAATGTGTGGAGAGATCCTGTCTCCACTCCACTTTTAGACACTGTCCTGGCTCCCTACACCCTTCAAGTGAAATTGATTTTGCTCCATCTTCCTTTAATCCTTCTAGCAACTACTCTGCATCTTTTTTCCCCTAGTTTGTGATGTTTCTACTTGGGGAAATACATCTTTGCTGTTTACCCTATCTATGTCTCGCATCATCTTGTACACTTCAATTAAATCTCCCCTCAGTATCCACAGAAAAGGATGAGTGAGGAGAGGGCAGAATGTGTGGTCGGTGGAGTTGTCCTGTTAGGAAAGATAAGCAGTGGGCCTATACTTACTAGATTTTAGAGGAATGAGAGGTGATCTCATTGAGTTGTACTTAACTCTTATGAGGATTGACACTGAAAATGAGGGGATGAAGTTGCCTCTGGCTGGGTTGTCCAGAGCCTGGAGTCACAGTCTCAAAATAAAAGGTCAGCCATTCAGGACTGTGAGGAAAGAAATTCCTTCATCCAGAGCCAATAATTTTTTTTGGAATTTTTTACCCAGAAGGCCTACGAAGGCTCAACTGCAGAATATATTCCAGCAACTGGTAGATAATTAGATGCAAGAGGAACCAAGGAATATGGGGTTAGTGCAAGAAGGTGATGCTGATTTAAAAAATCATTTGTGATCTTATTGAATGGGAGAAGAAGCACAAAGGGCCAAATGGCCTACTTCTGCTTCAATTTCTTAAGCCAATTACAAACTACACTGTCATCACCATAATTCTCAGCCCCGGCAACATTCTCCTAAGTATGCTCTGCAGTGCTCACATCCATCCTGTGGCATGGCAGCTAGGATTGTACAGCACAACGCAGCTGTGACTTTACTATATTCAATTCAAATATGACCTCTCTGCTCTAATGCTTCATCTATTGACCAATGAAGGCAAGCAGTCCATGCCATTTCTTAATCACCTTCCCTGTTTCTTCCACAAGCCTCAGGGATTTGTGGATATGCTCTCTAAATTCCCTGTTTTTCTTTTAAGGATCCATTCCCCTGCCTTGTTTGTACTCCCCAGATGCACTACCATTTCTGACTGAGTTCCATCTGTCACTTTCTTTACACACATAAAAAAAATGAGGAGCATGAATAGGCCACTTGGCCCCTCAAGCTTGCGCCATCATTTAGTAAGATCAAGGCGAGTATTATGCCAAGTTTGACCAGCCCATTGATGTCTTCTTGCTGCCTGGAACTTCCTTCTGCACTACAAGCAGAATGAAATTCCAGGCAATAATTTTGACAAATGAAAACCCAAAAGTAAAATTCCTAACAAGTGTGAACACTGTAAACACCTTCTATTCCATTACAAACACTGTGTGACTGAATTCCCTGCAAGTAATTTTATGCACTCAAACATGTGACTCCTTAGACCTTCCAAACCAACGATGAAGGACAAGAGCACCAACCCATACACCACCCTGACATGGAAATACATCCCTGTTCCTTCACCGCCGCTGGGGTCAAGATCCTGGAACTCTCTCCCCGACGATACCGTGACTGTACCCTCATCTCAAGGACTACAGCAGTTCAAGAAGATGGCTTACCAGCACAGTCTCAAAGGCAATGAGGGCAGGTAATTAAATTAGGGGGCAAGTGTTATAAGAGGAAGTTAGACGAACTCAGGTTGTCTTCTCCGGAGTTCTGAAGGCTGAAGGGAGACCTGATAGAAGTTTATAAACTCATGAGGGAGGCATACATAGAGTCGATAGCTGGTACCTTCTTCTACTAAGAACATGCATTTAAAGTGAGGGGGGAAATGTTCAAAAGTGAGGTGTGGGGCAGGATTTTTTGTATATACAGAGAGCAGTGGCTGCCTGGAGTGCTGTGCCAGGGGTGATGGTAAAGGCAGATACGATCGAGGTGTTTAAGATAGAAATGAATGCGCACAGAACGAAGGGATAGGGGCCATGTGCAAGCGGAAGCAATTAGAAGTCAGTAGCTTAATTAGTTCAGCACAACATTGCAGGTGAAAGAGCCTGTTCCTGTGCTGTACTGTTCTATGTTCTAAATGCTGGCTCAGACTGCAAAGCCCATATGTGGATACAATAGGGTCTTTTAAGTAACTCTTGGATAGGTACATGGAGCTTAGAAAAATAGATGGCTATGGGTAACCCTAGGTAATTTCTAAAGTAAGTACATGTTCGGCACAGCATTGTGGGCTGAAGGGCCTGTATTGTGCTGTAGGTTTTCTATGTTTCTATATAACTTGAAAAAATATCTTGTTAAAACCAAATGGCATTTAGCAAGAGATAAGAGTCTTGGTTGCAGTTTTCATACCAACAGTGAAATCATGAGACAGGTTTGCATACTTGATTAAAAATGAGGTGATTTTTCACTCACTGATTTAGGTTATGCAGTGTGAAAATCACGTTTGCTAATTCAACTTTCACATGTGCATAATTCATGCTGCAGCAGATTTTGATCCCATCGCTGTAGAAGAGTACAACAGTGCTTTACAAACGGCACTGACAGGTTGACATTGAATAATAATCACCCCCAGCTGTGTAATCTGAATAATTCCACACAGCGTCGCTTGTCCAGAATGGAGTTAGTGCTCTGAGCTAGCTGCTTGATGGCCCTCCTGCTTCTAATCAGAAAGCTGAGGGTTCAACTCCCAGTGCATGTCTGTGAGCACATAATACTGCTAGTGCAAAGCTGGGTAAAATATCAAGTTTGGGTGAATATCCTGTAGCCCTATCTTAAAGGCAAGGTCGTTTCCTCTCTCTCCACATCATTGTGAACTCAATTCAGAGGTTTACAAGAACAATACTTAAAGGAGCTGGTTTTCTTATGAGGGAAAGTTGGATAGTCTGGGTCTGTATCCCTGAGTGAGGGGGAACTTGACGGAAATGTACAAGGTGCAGCGAATTGAAAGGGCGGATGTGGAGAGGATCTTTCTTCAGTGGTAAAATCTAGAATTAGGTGGCCAATGTTTAAAATTTAGGTGCCATTAGTTCAGGAAACGTGAAACTTTTTCTCAGAAAGTTGAGTTTGTGATTCTTTAGAACTCTTCCTCAAAGGACAGTGGAAGCAAAGTCCTTCAATATACTGAGGTAGGTAGATTCTAGGTAAGTGGTGGGGTGGGGTGGGGTGGGGGGAGGAGAGAAAGATTATCACAGATACACAGGAAGGCAGAGTTTTGCCACTGCCTTATTAAATGGCAGAGCTCCTTAAGGGGCTGAGTGGCCTCTTCCTTCCCTTGATCCACACGTCCATATGAATTGAAATAGATTGTTGTGCTGCTGTTTTTGGAACCTTGCTCTGCAGAAACTGGCTACCATGATTTGCGTAGTGACTACACTTTAAAAATTACTTCAATGGCTATAAAGCACATGTGACATCTTGGGAATATGAAAGTTAAGAGATAAATACACATGTTCCTTTCTAAGTACCACTTCTTGTTGTCTAGAGTCCCCCACAAAAGTTAACAGAGTAGCTACAGTTTACTAGGTACACTCTCCTTCCTGGTCACAAAACATTATCTCAGTGCAAGCATCTTATAACACAGCCAACAGAAACTGAAGCTAAGTGATAATGTAACAGCTACTGGGGCAATAAGCAACTCCAAATACTCCATAGCGGACCTACCTTTCATCATCTCTCTAATGTCATCCTGGGATATTTCATGGGGAGACCATTAGTAGAGAGGGCACTGGGTCACTGACTGCCCAACTATCAACATCCTAGGGTTTATCATTGACCAGAAACTGATCAACCACATACAAGACGTGGCAACAAGAGTAGGTGTGAGGCTAGGAATCCTGCGGCAAGTAACTCACCGTCTACAAGGCTCAAATTGGGAGTGTAAAAGAACACTCCCCACCTCCCTGGATGAGCACGGCTTCAACAACACTCAAGAAACACGACACCATACAGGACACAGCAACCTCGTTGATAGGCACCCAATCCACGACCCTACACTCACTCCACTACCAGTGACAGTTGCAACAGCAGCAGTTTATACCATCAATTTTCCCCTGCAGTATCTCCTCACATCTCCTTAGACAGCACCTCTAAAACCAGAGGCATCTACCAGAAACACACTGGACCATCACCATCTGGAAGCTTGCCTCCCAGCCACATGCCATCCTGACTTGGAAATATCGCACTGTTCCTTCACTGTCACTGGGTCCAGATCCCGGAACTCCCTAACAATATTGCAGATATACCCACACCTCAAGAACCATGGCATTTCAAGAAGGTAGCTCATCATAACCCTACTTAAGGGCAATTAGGGATCAGCAATTAGATGCCTTGAATGAATGAAAACAAGGCTAGTTTCATCACCTGAGATCAATACTGCATATGTACTAAGCTAGTGAGGGAGCAAGGCTTTCAATGAAACCATTTTGATAATCACACCAGAGAATTTCAGACCACAAGTTTGAGAAAGGAATAAATTAGTGGCAGCTAAAAAGCAAAGTTACAAAGCAATAGAGGTGAACTGGAGAGTTTATGGCTATTTTTTTCTTTGTGAGTTACAATTGGTTCTGAGGTTTAAGCAGAACACGCTGGCTCCCAGTCCTTACCTTGGCTAAGTTACTCAAGGCTAAATACCAAGCGGACAGCTGAGACACTCTGTGCATAAAGCTTTTGTTAGATGCTTGCTCTTCCCAGAGTTGCTGAGCTTTCTCTTTCAGCTTGTTTAGCTGTGGCTCGCGGGAGGCTATATCCTCTAGGACAGACTGGAAGGCATAGGCAGGTAAGCAAGAACAAAAACACGTTACACAGCGTATCACATTTGGCAGCGGCAAAGCATCCAGAGACTTTTCAACTAATATTTACCATGCAGGGCACTGAAAATGAGTCACATCAAAAGCATTTAGTGCACATGGCTCTTTGTTAAAACAAAAAACAGACATTTTACAATGCTAAAGAAAGGCAGGTTTCTATATCAGAAGAACAGAGGCCCTGAGTCATGAGTGGCAGCAGAATGTGAAGAGGATTGTGATAACCCACATAACTCAGACTCCCATGTTCTACCTCCCTTAAGGAAATTACGCTGTTAGTCGTGAGCAATTCATGGAGAAATGAAGTCTGTTTCTGGTCTGTTTGCACCAGGCTAAACTACCTGCAATCTGAACTGTTCGTTCTTCTTTGCTGACAGGTCGGGCAGCTGGGCACTGCTCCCTTGCACAGCCGCTTCTGTGGCAACCAGCCACTCCTGCACTGGTCCAACTCCAGCCTCGAAATCCTTCATCTGAGACTGGAGGTTCTGGGAGAAGGCAGAAACATGGATTACTCGTGAGAACAGCCCTTTAAACATAATCTTCAAACCAAACCCACCTGCCCTTTAAAAACTTGCAGCAAGACATTTCAAAATCGACCCTATTTAGTTACCTATCTATGCATTTATCTATTGTTTGTTTATTGACTAATTGATTGATTGAGATGCAGCTCAGAGCAGGCCCTTTCTGCCCCGATGTAACCCTAACCTAATCATGGGAAAATTTACAATGACCAGTGAACCCACCAACCGGTACCTCTTTAGAGTGTGGGAGGAAACCAGAGCACCCAGAGGGAACACAGGGGGAATGTACAAGTTCCTTTCAGGCAGCAGCAGGAGTTGAACCCGGGTCGTTGATACTGTAAAGCGTGGTGCTAACCACTACCCTACCATGCGGCCATTTTAAGTCCAAGGTGACAAGCAATAGGGAGGACTCTGCTAGTCCGGCAAAGGACATCATCATTTGATAAATGGAGAACGGCGACCAGGTGAGGTTCTTAACAATGGAGAATAATTGACAATTCATGAAGGTGGTAGGGGAATCAGGGGAGATGACGGACACGTGAGAGGGGACAGGTTGTAAGAAATGGAGCAATGAGACCTATAGGTGTGTTCCCAGATCAGACATGGAGGGGCCAAATGACATCCTCCTGTATTGTAAGGAGATAAGAAATAATTTGTTTAACTCATTCACAGCAAACAGAAATTGTGTAACCAGATTAGTAATCCAGGAAGACACTAGAGAGTGCAGATACCGGAATCTGATGCCTGAAGCATCAGAATCTGTGCAGGGAAGGGCAGAGTGGACATTTTGGGATGAAACCCTGCATCAGTAGTCCATGGACCTAGACCAACAAACTCGAGCTGCAGGTTCAATTGACACTGCGGCATCAAGGGAATTTAACCTTGGGGAGGAAAGGTGGCATAGCAGGTTCAGTAGCCGAACGTAGACCCTGACCTTGGGTGCCATGGAGTTTGTACATTCTTCTCCCAGGAGCTCGCTCTCCTCCCATATCGGAAAGGTGTGCTGTAGGTTAATTGGGTCATGACCCTCAGTGCAGCCAGTGGGAAGCTGATAGGTATATCAGAGAGAAGGTAAGTGGGGAAGTGCGAGTGGTGAGTAATGCTCTGAGATCCAGCCCAGAGTCAAAGGGGTGAATGGCCTTTTCCTACAACATTAAGAAATACAAGATGATTTTTTTTTAAGAGCAACACACACACACACACACACACACACACACACACACACACACACAAAAGCTGGAGCAACTCAGCAGGTCAGGAAGTATCTACAGAAAGGAATAAACTTTTTTCTTTTCCATATTGTGTGTGTTGCTGCGGATTTTCAATAACTACAGTATATAGTCTCTAGTGTTTATTAATTTTTTTTTGGATCTGCGAATTGCTGGCAAAGCTAGCGTTTATTGCCAGTCTCTAAAAGGAGGGGAGGAGAAGATGGCGGCACGACGAAGCGCGCACGGCCTCTCCAGTAAATGATATCTGTATTTGTTAAGTAGGATGCCGTGCACAATCCTGATTTGATGGAGACAGACGTGAGAAGCACGGAGGAACATCGGGTGAAACTTCTGAAATGCCCAGTTCGCTGCCGCTGCTACTGTGCAATCGAGAATCTCCGGAGGAGAAGGCCCCAGATCCTCGGCTTTGCCTGTTGCTTGGCGGCTGGGGCCGGGGTCAAAGCGTTCGGCAGAGATGGTACTCGGTGTCAGAGGCTCGAAGTTTTTGGATGTACTCAAGAGTTGGCTGTGGTCGGGTGCTTCCAGGGTGCTGCATTGGCAAGTTTGTGGCACTGGAGGTTCGTGGCAGGGAGAGTTTTCTTCCTTCTACCGTCTGCGTGAGATAATGGGGCTATCGGGGCTTGAGACTTTTTTTAACCGTGCCCATGGTCTGTTCTTTATCAAATTATGGTATTGCTTTGCACTGTTGTATCTATATGTTATAATTATGTGGTTTTTGTCAGTTTTTTAGTCTTGGTCTGTCTTGTGCTTCTGTGATATCATACTGGAGGAACATTGTATCATTTCTTAATGCATGCATTACTAAATGACAATAAACGAGGACTGAGTGTCCTCATAATCTAACTGTCCATAGTGAGCTACTTTCTCTAACTGCTACAGCCCTTCTGGTAGAGACTCCCACAATACTGTTGAGAGATTTAGGCAAAGTAACTATCAAGAACCAGCAGTATTTTTCCAGTCAGGAGGGTGGAGGGGAGTCTGCAAAGTGAAGTGTTGCTGTATGCTCGATATCCCTGTTCTTGGTGGTAAAATGTGGGTCAGGGAAGAGTCAAGTTCATGAATGTAGTACTTCATTTAACAATGGGCAAAATTAAACTGGACTCTGGGAGGAAGATCTCCCATCAATTCCACCTGCGCCAGATCTCAAAAAGTCTCCTTCAGTTCATAATTATTTTCAAATTTTTATTCACTCAAGTTACCTTCTCACATAGTCTTCTGGAGTTTGCACATTCAGGCTTTTTCCCAATTTGCAAGGGTAAACTAGTAGGTTGACTAAATTGTCTTTTAGTGTATGGAGTGGTGAGACATTGTGCAGGTGGGTAGGGGTAGGGTGGTGGTTGGAGCTGATGGATGTGAGAGGTTTGGGGAATGTGATGGAGCTGATGGTATGTGAGTGAGTTGGAGGAGATGTTGGGGATGGTGGTCAGAGGTGATGGTATCTGAGGGAACTGGGGAAGGGTTCAGTGGGGATGGTGGTCAGAGGTGATGGTATCTGAGGGAATTGGGGAAGGGTTCAGTGGGGATGGTGGTCAGAGCTGATGGCATCTGAGGGAACTGGGGAAGGTTTCAGTGGGGATGGTGGTCAGAGCTGATCGTAGGTGAGGGAGGGTTTAAGGGGAATGTAGTGGGAGTTGATAGTACGTGAGGGAGTTAGAGGGGATGTCGGGGATGATGGTTGGAGTTGTTGGTATATGAGGGAGTTGGAGGAGATGTTGGTGGACGTTGGTGGGAACTGATGGTACATGGAGGGAATAGGAGGAAGGATTGGGGGGGATGCTAGTCAGAGCTGATGGCATGTGAGGGAGTCATTGGATACTTCCTACCTGTAAGGCTGCCTCCTTTTGATGCAGATTTGCCAGCAGATTCTTCCAGTCCTCTTTGGCAGTGGCTACCTTGGCCTTTATTGCTTCCGCCTTCTCCTTGCTCAGTATCTTAGCCAGGAGCTCGCCTTTGGAAATCAGGGTATTTAGTTTGCCTTGACATGCCTCACTTTCTGACAGGAAATTCTGAAAACAAGGGCAAAGGCAAAGCTGCTTTCAGAGTGGAAAAAGTCTTGTTTTACATCTCCGGGGTGTTTCAAAGCATTTCACAGCCAGTGCACCTGTAGTAGATGACTGAAGTTCCCTCCCAGTTAGTTACCCTTTCCAAATTTTTACCCACTAATATTAGCTTCTCATATTCCCATGTAAAAGAGATAGGAATGTCAACTTACTGTTCACACAACACATCTCCACAATCAGTAGTCCAAGGAAAAATTCATCATCATCATCATGTGCCATGTCATATGGTGTGGGTGATCGTGGTCTCGTGACCATGATTGTTTTTGGCAAATTTTTCTACAGAAGAGGTTTACCATTGCCTTCTTCTGGGCAGTGTCTTTACAAGACGGGTAACCCCAGCCGTTATCAGTGCTGTTCAGAGATTGTTTGCCTGGCGTCAGTGGTCGCATACCCAGGACTTGTGACATGCAACAGCAGCTCATACGACCATCCACCATCTGCTCCCGTGGCTTCATGGGTCCCTGATCGGTGGGGCTAGGCAGGTGCTACACCTCGCCCACCTCTGTGGGAAGGAGATCCATGGCTAGCAGAGGGAAGGAGTGCCTAACACCTTCTTTGAAAGAGACGCATCTCCACCCTGCCAACTGATTATGCGTTCATATTAGTGACATCGAGGACTGCGTGCAGAGAACCTGCCGCTCTCCATTAAAGATGTGAGGCGCTACCACAGTGGGGAGGTAGATATAGCTTGGTTTAATGTCTTAAGTAAAAGATGTCATTCCCAACAGTATTGCAATCCCTCAGAGTTTCACCGGAGTGTCGGCCTTGATAACATATCAGGTCTCTGGAGTGTGGTCTGACTCAAAGGCCTGAGTACCACAAACTACGTCAAGCCAAGCCAATCAAATAGCACTTATACCAGTGGACATATTTCAATAACCTGATATCCTCCCGCCTGGCTACACAAGTCCTGGTCTGCCTGCCCCTTGAATGTATAGGTGATTAATGCAGAACATGTGACTGCAGTGGAGAGCCTCGTGCCTGCTGGTTGGAAGGCAGGAGTGTAGCAATAACATGGAAGGCAGTTATACCGCGGCTATATAACAATGGAGTTAAATCACATTGTATTAGGAACAATTTAATTCAAGAGTTCACAATGCATGTTAGCATCAGGAAATGTGATATGAGATTCACCAACTACTTCACCAAGGTCTTTAGACAAAGGGCAGGTGTCATCCTTACCCAGTCTAACTTCCATGCAGTTCCAATCCAATACCACGGTATTGGTTCCTGTTACCCTCTGAAGTGGTCCAGTAAATCTCAGTTGCAATACAATCACTTCCAGAGGAAGATTTACCAATAATTTCTGATGACTACAATAGAGCCTTGTAAGTGAAGTTTGCTTTCCGATAAAAGACTTAACTCTTTCACTGACATCCTGTGCTCCTTGTACTAGCTTTTTGCCTTACACTCCTCCAAACCTACGTTTCAAGCATCCATCCCATGTTTCATTCCATCCATTTTCTCCACTGGGTCATGAAACCAATCAGAATCTCCTATTACAAGTTTAACACCTGCATAAGGATTCATTCCCAAGCTTTAACCAATATCAATCCACTCCCACATAATCCCTTAATGGGATCACCATCTTACTAAGAGAAAATGATAGCTGGAGTACCCAGAGAAGATTCCCAACTATAATGAGCTCTCTGTGTTACCATTAGGCAAGCAGATGACAAATTGGAGACATAGGAGACTGAAGATGCTGGAATGTGGAGCAATACAAAACAGGCTGGAGGAACTCAGCAGGTCAGGCAGTGTCCAAATGAAGGGGCTCGACCCAAAATGTTCATTTCCCTCAAGCTGCCTGATCTCTTGGGTTTCACCAGGCTTCCGCGTGTTGCAGCAGGTGACAAAATGGGTCTGTTTGACCTTCATAAACTCGGCCCTACAGTACTTTAAAGTCAAATACAAACAGCCCTAAAGTATCGGTTCAATACAGGCTAATTTTAAACTTAGAAGTTTCATCTTCTTTCATAAAGCTAAATGAAACACCAGCTGAAAAAAAATCCTGAAGTTGTGAGTCAATAACGTGGTGCTATGTTGACAGATCGGTGAGTACTGCTGTTTGTGTCGTAAGTACTTGGTCACTGGAATCACTCTCTGGGCCTCTTGCCTGCAGGAGGAACAGGAGGAGGATATGGAGCCAGCAATAGCACATTTACCAACTGTAGACACCATCACAGGCTGGGCTGATCAACAAATGGGAGGAACAATGCTTCCCCCAAAATGTTCCGGACAGCTTTTCTACAATTACTATGCTTATGTCAGTAATTTTGAGGTGTTTGTCAGGAGCTGAAAGTACAATCTTCAGTGACTCCAAGTCATTAAAAATCATGCTGGTCTCACAAATGCACAGAGTGTTGACATGGTGACATAGTCATGGAAACATACAGCAGGCAAACAGGCCCTTCAGCCCACTAAATCAGTGCCGACCCATCAACCACCCATTTACACTAATACAACATTCTCATCAACTTTCCACAAATGTTACCACTCGCCTGCACTTGCCAGCCGGCACACCTCTGGGATGTGGTAAGAAACCAAAAACAGTGGGAGGAGATCTACATGGTCACGGGGTGAACGTACAAACTGTACACAGACAACACCCAGGGTCAGGCGCGAATCTGGGTCACTGGTGCTAGGAGGCTTTGTATCTGTAGCAAGGCTCAAACACTACCCAGATGACAATCTACTGGCAGTCATCACTGCTCAGTTGTTGTTCCACTGACTGAGCTTCAACCACAGACTCACATCCATGGAAGTATTACCAATATACATTTTTCCAAGTGGCTGACAAAAAGAAACACTGGAACTTCCCACTTACCCTCTTTGAACTGGTTGGAATTGTTCATTTTTTAAACTGTACATTTCCTCTAATTGGCTGTTTCAGGCACCAAAGTCCAGCAGGCTGACCCAACATGTAAACCAAGAGAACAGCATAGTCTGCCTGTAGCATAAGGCACTGTACATTGCATTAGGAACATTGCCCTGAGGATTATTGTTATAAATTGCTAATTTATTTTTATTAATGAAATTGTAATGGTATTTCTGAGCAACGTGCTTGATCTAATGCCTAATCCCAAACAGGTGATTGGGAATAAAGTAATCCTTTGAGAGCAAGTTGAAAACACCTTTCCTCTTGCTTCTCACGAAAAAATCTGCAGGTGCTGGAAATTCAAGGAACACACACAAAATGATGGTAGAACACAGCAGGCCAGGCAGCATTTTGTGTGTGTTGCTTCCTTTTGCTTCTGGTGAGTGTCATTAACCTGAAACAAAACTGTACAGGTTCTATCTCCAAAGATACTGCATAAGCCACTGTGTACCTCCAACAATATTTATGTCTTTCAATAAACACTTGCAACTGAAGGGCTGAAGATGACTTTGGAAAGACTTTGGCGACTTTCCTAGATACTTTGATGAGACTTTACTGACACTGAATCAGAAATTCAGAAATACACTGAGGACTTCATCTAAAAATTGGAAGCACTCTGCTACTCAACCAAACAAATATCTCACTGGTGTCACTGAAAGGAAGTAACGCTTGGTTACCGGAGCAACACACACAAATACTGGAGGAACCCAGCAGGTCAGGCAGCTTCTATGGAGAGGAATAAACAGTCAAAACTTCAGGCCAAGATTAATAATTCCTCACCACCGATGCAGTCTGACCTGCTGAGTTCCTCCAGCATTCTGTGTGTGCTGTTCTGGATTTCCAGCATCTATAGAATCTCTTGTGCTTATGCTTAGTCAATGGAATCACTATATAGTCATCTTTGGTCTTCAGAGGAAACGGTGAAAAATAGGAGGCTCAGTGTAGTAGTAACAAGCACAGCAGGACAGGGTAATAGGAGGATAGGATAGCAAATTTGGCTGCTTCCCTCCTGCAGGTACAGCACTGTGCAAAAGTCCTAGGCACATGGAAAAAAATTCTGTAAAGCTAAGATGCTTTCAAAATAATGAAATTAAAGGTTTCTAAATATCAAAAAAATTACTGTAAGGAGTAGTAAACAGTAAAAAGCTAAATCAAATCAATAATTGGTGTGACCACTCTTTGTCTTTAAAACTGCATCAATTCTCTTAGGTACACTCATGCAGTTTTATAAGAACATCGACTGGTAGGTTGTTCCAAGCATCTTGGAGAACTTGCCACAGTTCTTCTACAAACTTTGGCTATCTTGCTTGCTTCTGTCTCTGCAGATAACCTCAGACAGCCTTGATGATGTTGAGATCAGGGCATGCCATCTGAAGCCCGTTACGAGAATACACATAGATGTTAGCTGTCCTGTGAGATCAGCAGTTGGTCTGCCACCTGTCCTCAGGGGAAGGAGAGATAAGGAACAATGAAGCTGCATCTGGAGATGTGTAATGAAGGGACGGGAGAGAGAGCTGTCTAGAGCGGCTCCCCCTTTGAACCCTGAACTGTTTGAAGTGATGGACAGGCGATACCCCAGCAGGGTGATAAAAAGGGACAGGTTCGCTAAGGCAGGACACACACGACACCCGAGGTAACGAGACCCTGGAAGCGGTGCGCCTCTCACGAGTCGGTGGGAAGTACCGGATCTTAAACGCACAGGGTGGAAAGGTACGATCAGCGGGAACCCGGTGTGTGTCCACCCTCGCTTGGGTGCCGGGTTCACTGCAGAGGATCGACCGCATCTGGAGGAGTGGTCACAGTCGGTGACCTCAGGTGACATCACCAAGGACCTACCCGAAAACTGCTTGTGAGCTATCTCGCCGGTCTGTGAGTGGAAGCCGTTTCTGAATGATCAGTCGTTCTCTCTCTCCCTTCCCCCCACGTTGTCCATCGCCCTGGCAACGATTACTGCGAACTGAACTATTAAATCGAACTGGACTTTTGTGTCACTTTGAAATTGGTCATTTACCCCTAGACAACGATAGAGCTTGATTGATGCTGTTATCTTAATTCTGTGCACATGTGTGTTTATCATTGCTGAACTGTTGCATTTATTATCCTTTCGATTACTGTGTTGCTTGTTTCTTTAATAAAACTTGCTTAGTTCTAGTAATCCAGACTCCAACTGAGTGATCCATTTCTGCTGGTTTGGCAACCCAGTTACGGGGTACGTAACATAAGTGGGGTTCTCGTCCGCGATTTTGAACGCTAAATTTGGGACGGAGTAAATTGATTGGGTTAAAATTCCCAAAAGAAAGAAAAGACAAACAGCAGAAATGGAGGCTGAGGAATTTATAAAGGCGCCGACCTTGGAGGCATTAGAAGATGCCAGGAAATCGGAATTGGTAGCTGTGGCCAAACGGTTGAATCTTGCTAAGGGGAAGTCGACAATGAGGAGAGAGGAGATACATAGAGCTATCGTAGAGCACTATGTATCTAAGGGTGTGTTTCCCCAAGGCGAGCTGGGGGTGGTGTCTATTGAAAAACCTGCTGGAGACGCGGTACAGGTGCAGCTTGAAAAACTGAGACTCGAGCACGAGTTCCGGGTACGACAGTTGGAACGAGAAGAGAAGGAGAGAGAGTAGAAAGACAAGAGAGAGAGAGGCAGTTGGAGAGAGAAGAGAGAGAGAGAGAGTTGGAGAGAGAAGAGAAAGAGAGGGACAGACAGTTGGAGAGAGAGGAGAAACAGAGGGAAAGGGAATTCAAATTGGAGAAGTTAAGGTTAAGGGCAGAGCAGGGGCTCATGCCGAACCAAGGTGGAGAGTTCCGGGCGACCCAGGAGGTTAGGCTGGTTCCCCCATTTGATGATACCGATGTGGATCGGTACTTCCTCCATTTCGAAAAAGTGGCTATAAGTCAGGACTGGCCGAGAGATAAGTGGGCTGTGTTACTTCAGAGTGTACTGAAAGGGAAAGCCCAAGAAGCTTACTCCGCTTTGTCCGCGGAAGATGCCCAGAGGTATGAGGTGGTGAAAGAGGCCATCCTCAGGATTTATGGGTTGGTCCCGGAGGCATACCGGCAGAGGTTCCGGAATGCGAGGAAGCAGTGGGACCGCACGTATTTGGAGTTTGCCCGTGAGATGCAGACATATTGTGAGCGTTGGTGCGCCTCAAAGGGGGTAGAGGGGGATTATGACAGACTGCTACAGCTGATCCTGATTGAGCAGTTTAAAGGTTGTGTCCCTGAGGGTATGAGACCCTACCTCGATGAGAAAGAGGCAGCCACGTTAGCCGCAACTGCTAAGTTAGCGGATGAGTATGCATTGACGCATAAAATGAAGTTTGCCCCGAGTAAAGGCTACCAGAAGGGTAGTCAGGACGGCGGGGAGAGTCCGCCGGAAAAGTCAGAAAGTAAGCCGGGGACTAGTGAAAAGGATAAGGTAGACCGGGAGCAGTCTGGTAGGAAGTCTCCTGGGGTCGTCTGTTATAATTGCGGGTAAGTCGGACACTTTGCGTCCAGGTGCTTTGCCCCAAGGAAGGAGACGGGGAAAGGAAAAACGGGGGTTCCGAATGGCTGTATCGAGCTGTTAAGCGAACCGCTAGGGAAGGACAGGTCTGCCAAAGTTCAGGAAGGGCGCGAGAGGTTTATCTCGGCCGGATTGGTGTCAGTGAAGGAGGGGTTAAAACCAGTTCCAGTGCGGATCTGGAGAGACACGGGAGCATGTCAGTCACTAATACTGAAGAGTGTATTAGAGTTTAGCACAGAGACCCAGACTGGGGAGGTAGAGGTCAAAGGTGTTGGGGAAGGGACAGAGTCAGTCCCTTTGCACCAGATACACTTACAAAGCAACCTGGTCTCTGGACTAGTCGCGATCGGGGTGAGGTCCGAATTACCGATGAAAGGCGTGGAAGTCTTGCTCGGTAATGACATCGCTGGGGGAATCGTGCTCCCAGTCGCGAGATTGACAGGTCAGCCTGCCAGCATTGAGGCCCCGCCCATGGACTCACAGGTTCATCACGGGACCGCGGTAGTAAATTTAGCTGACACGTTTCTGCCAACCTTGTACGAGATGGGGGTAGAAAATGAAAAGAAGGAGTGTAGTGAGACAAGAGGTAGTGAGGGAGCTGGGACAGACGTAGCAGTAGCCAGGAAAGAACTTGTGCAGACGCAGGAGCGAGACGAGGGGCTGATGGTTTTGGCAGAGACAGCTCTCTCTGACACAGCTTTAACAAGGGAACTAGTAGGCTATTGTGCGGAGGAGGAAGTGCTAAGGAAGCAAGGGAGACCAAGTGCCGTGCCCGCAGAAGAGGAGTGGGGGGTGGTGCAAAAGAGTTATGGGGATGAGGTTTTTAACATGGCCCACGAGGTACCCCCCGGTGGACATTTTGCGGTGCTGGAGGAAACAGTTGGTGGAATCATGAAACATACATCAAAGTTGCTGGTGAACGCAGCAGGCCAGGCAGCATCTATAGGAAGAGGCGCAGTCGACGTTTCAGGCCGAGACCCTTCGTCAGGACATCATGAAAGAGGTTTACCGGCTGCCCAGGGGGAAGGATGTTATTGATCATGACCGACGCGAACTGAGACGGTCACAGGCTTTTGATATGCTAACAAACCTAGTTGGTGTTAGCGTGGAAATCAATGAAGCTAGGGGCCCCCTGATAAGAGGAAAAAACCATTTTGAAAAGATTAGTATGGGATCGATCAGATGGGAGAAGGCTATTGTTTTGGCCAGGTCTACTGATAAGGTCTCTCCCTTAATCCCTGAACAAAGCGGCTCTTTAGAAGAAGTAATTAAACGACTCGCATCTGTGTGCTTGATTGTCCCGAGGCAATGCAAAGAACTGGGACGTTGGGTGATGTCTGTTATAATAGGCTAGCCTAGTAAACAACAACCATATATAATGAGTAATTCAGTGACTAAAGGGCTGATGAACACAGAGGTGTGTATTGGCTATTTAATACGGCTGTCTGAAGCCAGCTTGATAGTGAACCTTGAAAAAAATGAATTCGGCCACATGAGGGTCCCTTACCTGGGAATTGTGGTGACACAGGGGCAGCTGGCAGCGATGCAAGCTACAGTGCAGGCTATCGCTGACCTCCCAACCCCAACAGACAAGAGGGCCCTCAGAAGGCTCTTGGAGATGGTGGGGTACTGTAGGAAGTTTTGCAATAACTCTGCGGTCACTACCCCTCCCCCTCCTACTAAGCCCTTGCGAGAGAAAACTGAGTCGGAATGGGACGACCCTTGTTATTGTGGTCCGGGACAAAAGCAAATGAGAGGTTACATTGATCGCAATTCATCAGTGTTTTTGGCCACTATGAAGTTTGCTGAGTTGGAGCCTGGTCTAAGGGATTATTAATAACACATATAAAAGGAACAGAAAATGTGATGACTGTCTGTCAAGGTGTTGACAACTTCAAATTCTCTGTATTAGCCAAATAGCTGATAAAGATGTATATTTGTGTGTATCAAATAATGTATTCATGTTTGTAATTTTTACCTCCCGGTAAAAATCCTTAAAGGGGGGAAGTGTGACAAGAATACACATAGATGTTAGCTGTCCTGTGAGATCAGCAGTTGGTCTGCCACCTGTCCTCAGGGGAAGGAGAGATAAGGAACAATGAAGCTGCATCTGGAGGTGTGTAATGAAGGGACGGGAGAGAGAGCTGTCTAGAGCGGCTCCCCCTTTGAACCCTGAACTGTTTGAAGTGATGGACAGGCGATACCCCAGCAGGGTGATAAAAAGGGACAGGTTCGCTAAGGCAGGACACACACGACACCCGAGGTAACGAGACCCTGGAAGCGGTGCGCCTCTCACGAGTCGGTGGGAAGTATCGGATCTTAAACGCACAGGGTGGAAAGGTACGATCAGCGGGAACCCGGTGTGTGTCCACCCTCGCTTGGGTGCCGGGTTCACTGCAGAGGATCGACCACATCTGGAGGAGTGGTCACAGTCGGTGACCTCAGGTGACATCACCAAGGACCTACCCGAAAACTGCTTGTGAGCTATCTCGCCGGTCTGTGAGTGGAAGCCGTTTCTGAATGATCAGTCGTTCTCTCTCTCCCTTCCCCCCACGTTGTCCATCGCCCTGGCAACGATTACTGCGAACTGAACTATTAAATCGAACTGGACTTTTGTGTCACTTTGAAATTGGTCATTTACCCCTAGACAACGATAGAGCTTGATTGATGCTGTTATCTTAATTCTGTGCACATGTGTGTTTATCATTGCTGAACTGTTGCATTTATTATCCTTTCGATTACTGTGTTGCTTGTTTCTTTAATAAAACTTGCTTAGTTCTAGTAATCCAGACTCCAACTGAGTGATCCATTTCTGCTGGTTTGGCAACCCAGTTACGGGGTACGTAACAAGCCATATAAAAAATCTCGTGTGCCTAAGTCCTTTCCACAGTACTGTATATCCTTCATTTATTTTTCTCCTTTTATCAGTACTGTACATCCTCCTTTCACCCAACATATTGATGCAGCGTTAAAGAAGGCAGGGCAGCAGCTATATTTCATTCAGAGTTTGAGGAGATTTGGTTTGTCAACTAACATAATCAAAAGCTTCAACAAATGTACTGTGAAGAGCATTCTAACAGGCTACATCACTGTCTGGGCTGGTGGGGTGGGGTTACTGTACAAGGTCAAAGCAAGCTGCAGAAACTTGTAAAATTAGTCAACTCATCATGGGTACCAGCCTTTGTAGCATCCAGGATATCTTCAAGGAATGGTGCAAAGATCCCCACCACCCAGGGCCATCGGGAAGGAGGTACAGGAGCCTGAAGGCACACACTCAGCGATTCAGAAACAGCTTCTTCACCTCTGCCATCCAATTTCTAAATGGACATTGAACCCATGAACACTACCTCACTATTTTTTTTAATCTCTGTTTTTTTGCACTACTATTTTAAACTTCGGTATCTTTTTCTCTATTTTTTTTATCATGTATTTCATTGTACTGCTGCTGTAAAGTTAACAAATTTCACAACATATGCCATTGATATTAAACCTGATTCTGATTCGGCTTCTTCGTTGCCCAGGATCTCTAGTGGCATAACATAGAACCTGGCTGCCCTTCCTTTCATCCCTGAATCACTCCAGGTCACTCTGTTACGCAGCCAACACATTCTGTATCTCCAGTGGATGGAATGTTGGAGTTCACATTTTCTACTCCACAAATCAACACCTGTACACAAAACCTGTGGACGTCAATTTTAGCATCTGCAGTCAAGGTCAAATAATGGTAATTTGCAAACAACAACCAGATATTTAAAGAGAAACCTTATGAGCACAGCACCCATTTTCCATCTACCTTCACCCTACACCACGGGAACCAATGGTGAGCAGCAGTCACTGTTATTGTGACGTCTAAATCCTATGAACACTTTACCTGCAGTTTCTGGATGATTGCAGTTGCTTCATCAACATTCTGAGGCGTATCAAAGCAGGTGGTGATCTTAGTGTTGACCATCCACTGCTGAAACTCTCGAAAGGTCACGCGGAATCGTTGCTCCAGTGCCTTCTCCTTGCTTTGACTGTACTTCGCTGTCTGCAAACAAAGGCTGCGGTTTACAGGAAACAAGGAGACAACAAATTATTCACTAGAAACATCAGATCACTCTTTTCTCCCATGTATACCCCCTGACTTTATGCGTATTTCCTTCTTGTACAAGGGCAAAGCCTGTGGTCCTGGTGCCACTCACCAAGAAGTGACCAGGACTCCCTTTGGCCCAATACCAGCACGCAGGCTGACATCAAAAGAGCTCCAACACTCAAACAATATTGAAGATATATCCAAAGTAAATTATTATTAAAGTACATATATGTCATGGAGTTATCAGCTCTAGTTCAAGAAACTGCTGGTTGTGGGGTAATAAATTTTCCTGAACCTGGTTGTGAGAGTCCGCAGGCTCCTTTACCTCATGGCAGCAGCCAGAAGACAGCATAGTCTGGATGCTAGGGGTCCTTAATGATGGATGCTGCTTTCCTACAACAGCGCTCCTTGTAGGTGTGTTCAATGGTGGGGAGGGCTTTACCTGTGATAGACTGGGCCCGACTGCTTTTAGTAGGCTTTTCTCTTCAAGGGCATTGGTCTTTCTATACCAGCCATTATGCAACCAGTCAGTATACTCTCCACTGCGCATCTATAGAAGTTTGTTAAAGTTTTATATGACATGTTGAATCTTCACATACTTCTAAGAAACTAAAGGCGCTGTCATGCCTCCTTTGCAATGGCACTTACATGCTGCTCCCAGAACTGATAATGCCCAGGAATTTAAAGTTACTAACCCTCTCAGCCTCCAATGCTCCCATGAGGACTGAGATCGTGGACCTCTAATTTCCTCCTCTTGTGGTCAGTAATCAGCTCTTTGATCTTGCTGACACTGAGTGAGAGGTTATCGTTGTGACACCATTCAGCCAGATGTCAACGAAGAGCATCCAGATGTAGAAACTGTAAAAAAAACTACAGCACAGAAACAAGTCTTTTGGCCCTTCTTGGCTGTGCTGAACCATTTTCTACTTAGTCCCACTGACCTGCACACGGACCATATCCTTCCATACACCTCTCATCCATATATTTGCCCAATTTATTCTTAAATGTTAAAAGAGAACCAGCATTTACCACCTCGTCTGGCAGCTCATTCCATACTCCCACCACTCTCTGTGTGAAGAAGCCCCCCCCTAATGTTCCCTTTAAACTTTTCCCTCCTCACCCTTAACCCATGTCCTCTGGTTTTTTTCACCCCTTGCCTCAGTGGAAAAAGCCTGCTTGCATTCACTCTATCTATACCCATCATAATTTTATATACCTCTATCAAATCTCCCCTCATTCTTCTACGCTCCAGGGAATAAAGTCCTAACCTATTCAACTTTTCTCTGTGACTGAGTTTCTCAAGTCCCGGCAACATCCTTGTACACCTTCTCTGCACTCTTTCAACCTTATTAATATCCTTCCTGTAATTTGGTGACCAAAACTGAACACAATACTCCAGATTCGGCCTCACCAATGCCTTATACAACCTCATCATAACATTCCAGCTGTTATACTCAATACTTTAATTAATAAAGGCCAACGTACCACAAGCTCTCTTTATCACCCTATCTACCTGTGACGCCACTTTTAGGGAATTTTGTATCTGTATTCCCAGATCCCTCTGTTCCACTGCACTCCTCAGTGCCTTACCATTAACCCTGTATGCATCTTCATTGTCCAGATGTTCCAGGGTTGAGTGAAAAGCCAATCAAATGGCATCTGCTGTGGACCTGTTGTGAGTTTTGTGAAATTGGAATGGATCCAAGTGACTCCTTAGGCAGGAGTAGATATGTTTAATCACCAACCTCTCAAAACACTTCATCACAGTGAATGTAAGTGCTACTGGATGAAAGTCATCGAGGCTGGTAACCACATTCTTCTGAGGCACTGATATAATTGAAATCAGCTTAGAGCAGGTGGGTGCCTCAGACTGTCGAAGTGAAAGATTAAAGTTATCAGTGAACACTCCGGCCAGTTGATCAGCACGGGTCGTCAGTACACGGCCAAGTACCCCATCTGGCCCAGATGCTTTCCATAGGTTCACCCTCCTGTAGGATGCTCTCACCTCAGCCTCAGAGCCTGAAATTACAAGGTCGTTGGGGGCTGTGGGAGTTTACATTTTGTTGGTCAAAGTGAGCATAGGAGGTATTCAGGTCATCAGGAAGTGAAAACCTGTCACACATATCCCTTGGATTTTCTGTGTAGGAGGTGAGAGCATTCACATTCTGCCACTGCTTACCAGCATCCTTCTGTGATTCCAGTTTGGTCTGGAATTGCCACTTTGCACGTGAGATGGCTTTCAGGGAGTCAGATCCGGAACTCCTGTATTTTACTTAGTCATTGGACCTGAATGCCACTGATCTGGCCCTCAGCAGATTGCTGATCTCTCAGTTTATCTAAGGCTCATGGTTGGGGAAGACTCTAAATGATTTTGTGGGGCCACGCTCATCCACGACTGACTTTATAAAGTCTGTGATAACCGTGGCATATTCATTCAGATCCTCTGATGAGTCCTCAAAAATGGCCCAGTCTATGGCTCCTCTGCTTCCTACAACCACCTCTTCATTGCCTGTACTTCTAGAGCCTTGCTCCTTAGCCTCTGCTGTATACAGAGAGGAGGAAGACAGCCAGTTGATCAGATTCCCTAAAATGTGGTCGAGGGATGGAACAGTAGGCATTTCTTTCCATCGTGTAGCTGTGGTCAAATGTGTTGGACCCCTGGTGCTGCAGGCGATATGTTGATAATAATTGGGCAGATATTTCTTCAGGTAGGCTTGATTGAAATCCCCAGCAATAATTTGAAAGGCGTCTGGGTAGGCTGTTTCTTGTTTGCTAATCGCGGCACTCAATACTGTACATCAAGTACTTGCTTAACATCAGTCTTTGGCGGGATGTAAACTGTGGTCAGGATCATGGAAAAGAGCCCTCTTGGTAAGTAGAAGGGATGGCTTAATTATTAGGTGATACAGGCTGGGAAAATAAGTGTGCGACAAGATGGCTACGTTTGAGCACCACGAAGAATTTATCATGAAACACAGACTCCACTTTATGCCCTCTTTGAATCGGCAGTGCAGTCCATGCGGTGGATCGAGAAACCCTCAGGTCTGACCATCGTAACTATCGTGTCTGAGGTGAGCCATGTCTCCATGAAATAGAGAACACAGTATTCCCTCATTTCTCTCCTATATAGCAATCTTATCCTTAGGTCATCTATCTTGTTCTCCAAAAACTGTACATTTGCTAACATGATACTGGGTAGAGGAAGTCTCATAGCACACTGTTTTAGTATAGCTTGAAGTTTCCCCCAACCCACCTTCCCCTTTTCTGACCATGTAGCAGCAAAGAGTTTCAGCTCCTTAAAGTCAACCACAGCATGACAATTAGGCACTCTTGATCAAAACCATTCCAATGTGAGGATTAATTGGGGGCAACTTCTACTATAGAAAAATTAATGTCTCCGAGCATGTCCTCATCCTAAGCTCTGCGATCCACTGGAGCTTTCAGTCTCATTCTTCATCTCACCCAAGCAACTACACTGAGTGACCATTTTACTGGTACACCTGCTTGTTAATACAAATACAGTGGATTCCGACTGACTGGGGCACATCTGGACCAGTACATTCTGGCCCAATTAAACAGCTGCCCCAATTAGCCAAAGTTTCATGGAAATAGTTCTCAATTAGTTTTTGGTCTTTAAGAGTTGTCCCAAATAAGCAGCTGCCCTGCTTATTGTCCAATTAATCAGAATCCACTGTATCTAACCACTGATCCTTGGACAAGTGCACCCCCATCAAGAACAGCCCTGGGAGTCCATAATAAAAACAGAATAATAATAATAACAAGTATTTTATTGAACCTGAGTTGACATTAAGACATAGAAGCAGAATTAGGCTATTTAGCCCATCGAGTCTGCTCCACCATTCTATCATGGCTGAATCTCGGTTCCCACTCAACCCCATCCTCCCCATTGAGTCCAAACTCCATGAAGTCTCATGATAGGAAATCAAACCCAGGCAAGGAAACTTCCTCCTAATTACCAGTTATCATCTTCCCCAGCTAATTAATCAGCGCTGGTATCAAGGGCACAAAATATACCCTGAGTGGAGGACGTTAATGTCCACTGACAAATGTGGGGCAGTAGCCCCACCACTATCACACTCAGGCCTGTGGTGAGTGAGTGGGAATGAGGGATAACCCAAGTCTCCAACCTCATGCTGTAGATACATCTGTCCATAGCACTATTGGTAATTTGTGACCACCATTGCGAAGGCAAGTCTCACCTTTGTACAAAGGAGATCCTCCAGTGTGTTATTATTATGCTAATTCAGAATAGGTCTGACAAAGCAGAACTGGGTGAGTATAAGGTTTTATGGGCCAGCAACAGTGGCAGAACCCTATTCCAACACAATCCGTTTCCATATCCTTGGCCATATGGGGTTACAATTAAGCCAGAGGCTCATCTCTACACCAGTGAGGAGTGCAGGACAGCGTTCTGGTAACATCATCAATTGTACCTTTAAATGGGGCACCAGCATGGGAAATGTATAACACATACAATTAACAGGACTAAATTAAATTATAACCATTGGATCAGACAGAAGCTTGGTGGTCCTACCACATCTAGTTGTGAACAGCTGCGGACAATTAAACAGCTAATGGAAGCAGGCGGTTCCAAAAACAAAACTTATGAGTGCTAAAGGGAAGGTTGAGGCATTCAGTTCTGGTCATCCCACTACAGGAAGGATGTGGATACTATAGGAAGAGTGCAGAGGAGATTTACAAGGAAGTTGCCTGGAACGGAGAGCATGCCTGAAGAAAATAGGTTGAGTGAACTCGGCCTTTTCTCCTAAGAGCGACGGAGGATGAGAGGTGACCTGATTGGGGTGTATAAGATGATGAGAGGCATTGATCGTGTGGATAGCCACAGGTTTTTTCCCAGGGCTGAAATGGCTAGTGCGAGAGGGCACAGTTTGAAGGTGCTTGGAAATAGGTACAGAGGGGATGTTGGGGATAAGTTTTTCCACACAGAGAGCGGTGGGAGCGTGAAATGCACTGCCAGCGAAGGTGGTAGAGGCGGATACAACAGGGTCTTTTAAAGGACTCTTAGATAGGTACATGGAGCTTAGAAAAATAGAGGGCTATGCAGAGGGTAATCCTAGGCAGTTTCTAGAGTAGGTTACATGGTCGGCACAACATTGTGGGCCAAAGGGCCTGTAATGTGTTGTAGATGTTTATGTTCAGAACCATGTTCAGTCAGAAGTACATTATGGCCTTTAAGGACAGTACTGTCACAGAAACCAGTCAGGATGACAGCAGGTCCAATAACACTCATGCAGCTTGACACCATCTGGGATAAAGCTGTTTTCTTGACTGACATCCATCACTTTAAACATTTACTCCCACCCTAAAAGGTGCAGTCTGCATCATCTATAAAATGCACTGGGAAAACCAGCCAAGACATCTTATTCAGAGTTGTCCTACAACACCAGGGCAGCAGGCACATGGGGATCCACACCATTAATGGTTCCCCTTCAAGTCACAAGCTGTTTGGACTTGGAAATACACTTAGTGGCCACTTTATTAGGTACACCTGCACACCTACTCATTAATGCAAGTATCTGATTGGCTAATCATGTGGCAGCAACTCAAGGCATAAAAGCATGCAGACATGGTCAAGAGGTTCAGTTCTTGTTCAGATCAAACATCAGAATGGGGAAGAAATGTGATCTAAGTGACTTTGATTGTGGAATAAACACTGGTGCCAAATGGGGTGCTATGAGTATCTCAGAAATTGCTGATTTACTGTGGGATGTTCAGACACAGCAGTCTCTACAGTTTCCAGATAATAGTGCAAAAACAACAACAACAACAAAAACATTCAGTGAGCAAAAGCACCTTGTTAATGAGAGAATGGCCAGACTGGTTCAAGCTGACAGCGAGTGACAGTAACTTAAATAATCACGTGTTACAACAGCAGTGTGCAGAAGAGCATCTCTGAATGCACAACACATCGCATCTCGAAGCAGATGGGCTACAGCAGCAGAAGATTATGAACAAATAAAAATACCCTTAGTGTCACTTTATTCAGTACAATGAGTACAGCAGGTACCTAATAAAGTGGCCACTGAATGTACATCACCGTAATACATATTGGCCTCGACACGGACACCCACATTTCACAAGTGAATAAAAAAGAAACATACCCAAAATATTATTTACCTATTGTACTCTTTGATTAAAGAAGAAACTTTATCTGAATGTGAGCTCAAGTCCTTGGAAAACCTGCAGAGGTCATTTAGTTGAGTTTTCAATGATTCACTGGCATTTTCCGCCTCCTTCAGGGCTTCCTCTGTTTCCTGCGCCAAGAGTGGTGATAAATTATATACAGAATCATTGAGAGGCACAATAATATTCATTGTTCAGTAAACACAAGGGCAGAATGTTGTGAATAACCACACAGAGTAAACCTACAATGAACAATTCTGCCTGAAATATCGATGCTGCATTGAGAAAGTGCTGTGTGTAAAAGTTGTACGCATGGTGTTTGGAAGGAATGCGGCATCTGGGAGTGATACTCCACATCTAGCTTGCCGCTATGTCGGAGGTACCTGTACTGGAGAAATAATGGTGCACATAGAATATAGAAAATACAAGATAGAAAACAGAAAGAGTATGTAGGAATAGTAATAAAGTATAGCAATCATGCAGTTTACCTACGAGTGACATTGTGCATAGCATGGTTTACAGCAGAGGTTCCCAACTTGGGGTCCACTGACCCCTCGGTTAATGGGAGGTGCCCATGGCATAAAAATGTTGGGAACCCCTGGTTTATAGAAACAGCTATATTGTGGTCACGTATCCAGGAATAAATTATGTAAAAAGTAAATGCAGAGGAGTTATGGCATACTGAAGTGAAGTAACATTCAATTAACGTGGTGTACAGGCACAGAATTATGCAGCCAGCAGTGATAATGTTTGCTGGTGTGATAACATGGCCAAGGATGATATTGCCACAGAGGTCAACTCCATGATATGAATATTTTGGACACTGTAATGCCAAGTGCATCAAACGGCACACTAGTGATACAAATGCCAACTGTGTTGGACAGCCAGATCATAACGTCAATTAGTGTACAGCCGTTGAGCTTGGAACTGCAGTTAATTCCCTCAAAATGCTGGAGGAACTCAGCAAGTCAGGCAGCATCTATGGAGATGAATAAACAGCCAAAGTTTTGGGTCGAGACTGGAAAGGAAAGGGAAATGAAAATGAAAAGGTGGTGGGGAGGAATGAGGACAAGCTAGAGATGACTGGTGAAGTCAGGTGTGTGGGAAAGATAAAGGGCTAGAGAAGAAGGAATCTGATAGGAGAGGAGAGTGGACCAGGGGAGAAAGGGAAGAAGGATGGGCACCAGGGGGAGGTGAAGAGATAAGAGGCCAGAGTGGGGAATAGGAGAGGAAAGTGGGTGGAAAAAATGACTGGAAAGAGAAATCGACGCTCATTCCATCAGGTTGGAAGTGGCCCAGGTGGAATATGAGGTGTCAAATCACAAACAAAAGAAAGTCTGCAGATGCTGGAAATCTGAGCAACACACACAAAATGCTGGAGGAACTCAGCAGGCCAGGCAGCATCCATGGAAAATGTACAGTCGATGTTTCAGGCCGAGACTCTTCAGCAGGACTGAACATGAAGTGGTGTTCCTCCGCCCGGAGAGTGGTCTCATCATGGAAAAAGAGCTGGTTAT
Source organism: Mobula hypostoma (assembly GCF_963921235.1). Lineage (NCBI taxonomy): Eukaryota > Metazoa > Chordata > Chondrichthyes > Myliobatiformes > Myliobatidae > Mobula > Mobula hypostoma. The sequence continues at coordinate 88,616,092 of NC_086104.1, read as the reverse complement.
GGACCAACATGTCAGAGGGGGAATGGGGATAGGAATTAAAATGGTTTCCCCTCCCCCAGGAAATTCCACTTCACGCTGATGGAGCCAAAAGGTTCTTGACAAAGTGGTCCCCCAATTTATGTTGGGCCTCACCAAAGCACAGGAGGCTGCTTTGGGACAACCCCAACAGATTCATAGATGAAGTGTTGCTTAACCTGGAGAGGATGTTTGGAGCCCCGAAAGGAAGTAAGTAATGGAGCGAAATAGCAGCCTCCTCTTCATTGGTAAGACCCCATTTCTGTGGCGGCTGATACAGCCACAATGGGAACTGCAGACTCCACCACAGACGGGGGCGGGTGCTGCTTCATGCGGTAGGGTAGTGGGTAGTTTGGGAGGTTCTGTGCTCCCTCCACTACAAACGTTGGGCTTCCGTGTTCTCACGATGCAAACTGAGGGTGGAAGAGAAGCAGGAAAAAGACCCTCAGAGTCCACAAACACCAGGGTGTTCAGCCAGCAGTGTGTACTTGTCCTGTTTCTGGAGGGTGGAACCTGCTGCAGTGACACTGGTGTGAGAGTGATGCTGCGGATTGGAAGAGAGTAACACAAGTGTTGAACTGTTATGGCCATGTGGGAGGGACACCAGGTTTGCGAGCAAAGCTGTGGTGCTTGGTGCTCAGAATGAAACTTGACTGACAAAGGTCGCTGATGTCTGAATAACGGTGACGCACTGTGGGACAGGTAAAGTCTGCCTGTGGTGAAACTTGGAATATGGCATTTGTAGATGATGTGCGTCTGTGCATGTGTCTGTATCTGGGTTAAATGAACACCCTCCATCCTCTAGCTCTGTAGCCAAACGTTCAGTTCCACTTCAAGCATTGAATAAAGAGCAGCTGACTACTGGGGCACTTTGCTACCCTGCTTTCCAAGAGTTTTTTCATGCAGGGCCAGTGGATACTATAAAATAACTGCTCCCTTTCCATCTCTGCAAAACTAGCATCAGAAACCTTGGAATTGCTTGAGTGCTCCATTGGTGGGGGGGGGGGTGCCGATGCTTTTTCCTGGTGAGGGGGGTGGGGATCGCTGCTTTGCTGCTGCTTGTGTGTGGAAGGAGGGAGTTGGGGGGGGCTTTGGGGTTTTAACATTTAACTGTCACTCATTTTTCAGGGCACTCCTCTGTTTTCGTGGATGTTTGCGGAGAAAAAGAATTTCAGGATGTATATTGTTTACATTTCTCTGACATTAAATGTACCTATTGAAATCTACTGAATCCATCTTCTCCTCCTCACATCCCTGACTAATTTGTGGATGCCAAATCACAGCTGATTGGTGCAAGTAGTCCTTAAGTAATGAAGATGACCTTTAATTGGCATTGGTCATCCAAGGTGTTGGCCACCTGCCTGGATATTTAGTAGACAAAGCCAGTGGCAAGTATGGGAACAGGCAGCATTTAGTATGTGAATCGAAAGCAATGGGGACGGATTTATCATGCCTCGTGATCACTGCTCCCGTTACGGGCAGCATCGAGTCAGGCTCTCACTGCTTGTGGGAGTGAGGCTGCCTTCAGGAATGAAGCAATGTCAGTGAGTAAAGCTGCTGTCGGAGTGAGGGTACCTGTGGGAAGGATGTAATGTCAGGGAGTAAAGCTGCTGTGGGAGTGAGGGTACCTGTAGGAAGGATGCATTGTCGGTGAGTAAAGCTGCTGTGGGAGTGAGGGTACCTGTGGGAAGGATGTAATGTCGGTGAGCAAAGCTGCTTGTGGGAGTGAGGGTACCTGTGGGAAGGATGTAATGTCAGGAAGTAAGGCTGCTTGTGGGAGTGAGGGTACCTGTGGGAAGGATGTAATGTCGGTGAGTAAAGCTGCTTGTGGGAGTGAGGGTACCTGTGGGAAGGATGTAATGTCGGTGAGTAAAGCTGCTTGTGGGAGTGAGGGTACCTGTGGGAAGGATGCTATGTCGGTGAGTAAAGCTGCTGTGGGAGTGAGGGTACCTGTGGGAAGGATGTAATGTCAGGGAGTAAAGCTGCTTGTGGGAGTGAGGGTACCTGTGGGAAGGATGCAATGTCAGTGAGTAAAGCTGCTTGTGGGAGTGAGGGTACCTGTGGGAAGGATGTAATGTCGGTGAGTAAAGCTGCTGTGGGAGTGAGGGTACCTGTGGGAAGGATGTAATGTCAGGGAGTAAAGCTGCTTGTGGGAGTGAGGGTACCTGTGGGAAGGATGTAATGTCAGGGAGTAAAGCTGCTTGTGGGAGTAAAGGTACCTGTGGGAAGGATGTAATGTCAGTGAGTAAAGCTGCTTGTGGGAGTGAGGGTACCTGTGGGAAGGATGTAATGTCAGGGAGTAAAGCTGCTTGTGGGAGTGAGGGTACCTGTGGGAAGGATGTAATGTCGGTGAGTAAAGCTGCTGTGGGAGTGAGGGTACCTGTGGGAAGGATGTAATGTCGGTGAGTAAAGCTGCTGTGGGAGTGAGGGTACCTGTGGGAAGGATGTAATGTCAGGGAGTAAAGCTGCTTGTGGGAGTGAGGGTACCTGTGGGAAGGATGTAATGTCGGTGAGCAAAGCTGCTGTGGGAGTAAAGGTACCTGTGGGAAGGATGTAATGTCGGTGAGTAAAGCTGCTTGTGGGAGTAAAGGTACCTGTGGGAAGGATGCAATGTCAGTGAGTAAAGCTGCTGTGGGAGTGAGGGTACCTGTGGGAAGGATGCTATGTCGGTGAGTAAAGCTGCTGTGGGAGTGAGGGTACCTGTGGGAAGGATGTAATGTCAGGGAGTAAAGCTGCTGTGGGAGTGAGGGTACCTGTGGGAAGGATGTAATGTCGGTGAGTAAAGCTGCTTGCGGGAGCAGTGCTATTCTTGGGATTGATGTGGGAGTGAAGCTGCACATGGGAGTGTTCTTTTTGTGTCTGTCAGCAAATCTGCCTATGGGAGAAACATAGCGTGTGGGAGTGATCATTTCTGTAACAGAACTTGCTATTTTTGATCAAACTGGAAATAGGATTATACAACCAGCAGAAGTTAATATTATTAAACAATTTACGTTTTGAAAAGATACGTTACTTTATAAAACAGAATACGAGATTAGACTGGATAAGTCTCTCACAGTGTGGTTCTGCATTTAATTATCAGCCATTGAATTAGTAACCCAACAGCAGTGTGAGATACCCAGAAGGGTCAGCTTTCAAAGAGTGAATTCCAATAGCTAAATGTTGTTTCACCCCTCTATTATATATATTAATATATTGTATATGTTGTATAATAATCGCCAGGAAACCGTTTACCCCCAGTACTATCAAAGCTAAAGCAGCCCCTGCTACTTTTCTTAATCACTTCCCCGATACAAATTCTGCAAAACCGTTATGAGCTCCGAACAAACCTTTGCTTTCTGCCAACATTCCACAACTTCTTCATCGGTGGTTTTGTCTTTCAGCTGGGACAGGCTGTGTGAACAAGCCTCAAGACTGGCACCAAATTTCTGCAGGTCCCTGTCCAGCTGAGCGACCTGCGCCTCGAACTCCTGCTCGGAGCTGGTCGTCTGGCTGAGCATGGTCTCCAGGCAGCTCTGTGCTTGCAGAGTGCTCTCTTCCCACTGCTGCCAGTCAGCCTGCAGTGTCTCCAGCTCCCTGTCCACTGCCTCACGTCCGCTGGCTGCTGTGTGCTGCCGTACCTCTGCAGCCAGAGCTGCCACTTTGTTTAAACGCTCTCTGCCATCGCGTCTGGAAGTGATCAGCTCCTGGCAATGGAAAATATTTACAGTCACCGGTACTGTCATAACTATTTATGCGAGTACTCATGGAGCTGTTTGAAAGTTCATAGTTGAATAAATGCTACGTAACGTCCTGCAGAAAATATTAACCCTTCCACTGCCCCGAAACACTAGCTGGATCTGTAGAATATCATGCATCTGATTATCAGGGCCTTTCTTTCAACAACTTGAATTTGCCTTTACAAAGTAGAGAGATTAAATCTCTGCAAAGCAGTTGTCAGATAAATTTCAAAGGAGATTATTAAGAGACGCTACATGCTGCTGAAAGGGAAACGGAGGCCAAATCTGAATGCAGCAGAAGAACAAAGGGGTTCTGGAAGTACAGATCATTTCAAGACAGTGATGTCGACCTCAAAAATATTAATCAAACACTTAGCTAAAAGGGATGCAACTGGAAAGCAGGGAAGTTATGCCAAATTCAGACAGATATGGTCACTGGTTCATTAAAGCTCTGGAGAGGGTGCAGAAAAATGTTCACTAGGCCTCAGAGGAAATCCTAAACAGGATGAAGCTCCTTCCACCGTAATAAAGAAGGCGAAGGGGCGCCAGGTGGAGGTCACTACAACAGCAGAAGGGCATTGATTGTGAAGAGGAAAGCTTTGTTATATTTAGGAACTTGCAAGCCGGAAGTCTGAGCGCTGTGAATAAATTTTGCAGGCCATTCAGGACGAACCACTTTAACAAAAGAGTAAAGATGTGCAACCCACGGTTACATGGAACAATGCAGACAAACAACTGATTATTTAAAGGTCGTGCAGTGCTGCAGCGATTAAAGCCGCAGCCTCACGGCTCCAGGAGCCCGGGTCCAATCCTAGCCGCAGACGATGTCTGTGTGGAATGGATTTCCATGTGGGTCTCCTCCAGGTGCTCTGGTATCCACCCAGAGACCTGCGGGTTCACTGGCCACTGGTATCTATGTTTCTGTGCAGGACAATTCAATGACTCAAAGAATGAATTCAGTAAGAGCACAAGGGAACAAAAACTATTACGATTTCTGACTGGGCGGGATAAAGAGGGGGCAGAGCTTTGTGCGAACCATCATGATACCAGCACGGTGCGTGGAGTAGTAAATCATGTTTAATGAGGACAGACTGAGCAGGCTAGGAGCGAAGCAGGATGACAGGCAGCTTGCTAGAGGTGTAAAAGGCTATGAGGGATAAACAGAGTAGACAGCCAGTGCCTTTTCCCTAGGGTGGCAATGGCTAACACCAGAGGACACCCTTTTAAGGTGAGTGGAGGGAGGTTTAGGGGGGATGTCAGAGCTAGATTGTTATACAGAGAGTGGGAAGTAGCTGGAATACTCTGCCGGGGGTGCTAGAAGAGGCTGATTCATTAGTGACATGTAATAGACTCTTAGATAAATCATGGAAGAAAGAAAAATTGAGGGCTATGGGCTTTGCGGAGGGAAAGGTTAGATTGATTGTGGAGTAAAAAGGCACAATATCATGGCCAAAGGGTGTGTATTGGGCTGTAACGTTCTAAGTATCCTGATTTTTCTATAAATTTACATAATGCTGCAAAATTGTACCTACAGTAAGACGAGTGGGAGATATAATGGAAATAATCGGTGTGATACGGAGATTTGATAATGATACACAAGATTTCACAGCAAGTAGTGCTGCTAGTCCTGAGCTCTGGTGCTTTCTCCGTCTGACCCACATGGGCTTCCTCCAATTTCCTCCAGATCCCATAGATGAGCTGGGTTTGGAGGTGAGTTTGCTATCACAAACTGGTGTAGGTAAGTGGTAGGAAAATTGGGAGTGGGGTTTTAATGAACACGTGAGGTGCTGGAGGAAAATGAGTGGTGGAACAGGGCAGATAGGATTGCTCCGGGAGCTAGTATAAACTCGATGGGCCAAATGGCTTCCTGATTATTGTGAGAAATAAGAAATACAAGAAACAGAGAGAAACGGTTTGTGCTGATATTAGATAAATAATCAGAGAATGTAGATTAAAGGTAATTAGTTGGAAAATAAAAGATAATCAGATTTTTTTCATCACCCAGCAAGATGTGATGAAATAGAATATGTGGCTTGAAAAGGGGGTAGGACCAAGGTCGATGGTAACTGCAAAAGGGAACCTATACTCATTGGGAAAATCTGCTGCACTATGGGGAAAATACAGAGCCGTGAGACTAATCAACTCACTCCATCAAAGTAACAGTGCAGGCTCGGATAGGTCAAAGTGCAGCTCTTAAGAGATAACCTTACAGAGAAGAAAGTGATTTTTATTTTGGCTCAGGCAGCTGTGAGCAGTGGGTCAAATAGAACTGGGATCAGAATCAGGGGATCACTGGGATCTGACTTTGTAGGTCTGTGGATGAAATTACAGAGGCCGAGTTTACAGAGGAAGCCTCAGGTGTTCAGTTTGTTGTGTTGCAACTAGTACAGATGGGGGAAAGGGAAGGAGTGTGTTGTTTATTGTTCGCTGCTTGTGAGGGTGACAGGGGGAATTAGGAGGAACAAGAGACCTCTCCAGAGCCTCAAGGGTAGCATTAGGCACTCTGCAGTAACACCCACGCACCCTTCTGATGCAGGAGAGCTCTATAGGGCGAGCCCCTCCATGATGCATGAGAAGTCAACGGGTGAGATTTCAATGTCTTTTTTTAACTCTGGAGTCCAATTCATTGTCATGAGACAGCAGGCGAGTTTATGATTTACATCCTGCTCAATAACTAACTGAGCCCCCTTTCCTCACGAAGAAAGATTTGTACATATCCCCTTTACCTTTTGCTTCCACAAAGGCTGGTCAGCCAACATCTTAAGCAGAGGCAAAAGCAGGCTAGTACAGGCTGGTGCTGGTGAGAACATCAATGTGAGAAAATCTGCAGATGCTGGAAGTTCAAGCCACACACACAAAGTGCTGGTGAACGCAGCAGGCCAGGCAGCATCTATGGGAAGAAGCACAGTCGACGTTTCGGGCCGAGACCCTTCGTCAGGACTAACAGAAAAAAGAGATAGTATGAGATTTGAAAGTGGGAGGGGGAGGGGAGATCCGAAATGATAGGAGAAGACAAGAGGGGGAGGGATGAAGCCAAGAGCTGGGAAGTTGATTGGCAAAAGGGAAACAAGGCTGGAGAAGGGGGAGGATCATGGGACGGAAGGCCTTGGAAGAAAGAAAGCGGGAGGAGAGCACCAGAGGAAGATGGAGAACAGGCAAGGAGTATTTGTGAGAGGGAAACAGAAAGAAATTTTTTTAATAAATAAATAATAAATTAGGGATGGGGTAAGAAGGAGAGGAGGGGCATTAATGGAAGTTAGAGAAATCAATGTTCATGCTATCAGGTTGGAGCCTACTCAGATGGAAGTGTCAATCCATGGCCTCCTCTACTGTCGAAAGCAGGATCTCCCAGTGGCCACATATTTTAATTCCATGTCCCATTCCCATTCTGATATGTCTCCATGTCCCATTCCCATTCTGATATGTCAATCCATGGCCTCCTCTACTGTAAAGATGAAGCCACACTCAGGTTGGAGGAACAACACCTTATATTCCGTCTGGGTAGCCTCCAACCTGATGGCATGAACATTGATTTCTCTAACTTCCATTAATGCCCCCCCCCCTTCATTCCCCATCCCTAATTTATTATTTATTTATTTAAAAAATTTCTTTCTCTTTCCCTCTCACAATAACTCCTTGCCTGTTCTCCATCTTCCTCTGGTGCTCCCCTCCCCCTTTCTTTCTTCCAAGGCCTTCTGTGCCATGATCCTCTCCCTTCTCCAGCCTTGTATCCCTTTTGCCAATCAACTTCCCAGCTCTTGGCTTCATCGCTCCCCCTCCTGTCGTCTCCTATCATTTCGGATCTCCCCCTCCCCCTCCCACTTTCAAATCTCTTACTATCTCTTTTTTCCGTTAGTCCTGACGAAGGGTCTTGACCCGAAATATCGACTGTACTTCTTCCTATAGATGCTGCCTGGCCTGCTATGTTCACCAGCATTTTGTCTGTGTTGCCTGGTGAGAACATGATCAGTGAAACTGGTGAAGGTTGCAACACAACTGTGCTGGTAAGATGGTCAATTTATTTTCTCCCTGACCTTTAACTCCCCTGCTCTCTCATGATGAACATTCCTGTAATTTTAGTTCTACACAAACTGCCTCAAACCTGCACAAAAAAACCTGAAATATTTCCTTAAAAGTAATTTATATACAATTATAAGGCTGAAAGTGCACAGCAGGAGGGCTGTAAAGGAATGGACTGTAAAGTGAAACACTGGGAAAGGCTTGCTTCTGTACAAAATGCTTCACAAACTCAAGATGTCCTGAAGTGATTTTTACAGCCAATGGAGTGCTTCTGAAGTGCAGTCAGAGTGCATGCAGGAAATGCATCAGCCAGCAGATTCCCCTGACACCAGTGCAGCTAAAAATGGTAATCCATTTCAAGATGTTAGCCAAGGAGTGAAAAACTGGCCAGGACACCAGAGCCAGTAACTTGCTCTTGACCCTGGGCATGTATTCGATGAGGTTCAGAAGATTGAGGGGAGGATGTCATCGGAACCCACTGGATACTGAAAGGCCTGAGTCGAGTGGACATGGAGAGGATGTTTCCATTTGTAGGAGAGTCTAGGATCAGAGGGCACAGCCTCAGAATAAAAGGGCAACCTTTAAAATTGAGATGAGAAGGAATTTCTTCAGCCACAGGGTGGTGAATCTGTGGAGTTTGTTGCCAAGTTAGTGTGTGCATTTAAGACATGGGTTCTTGATTGTTAAGGGGATTAAGGGTTACAGCCAGAAGGCAGGAGAATGGATTGAAAAAAAAGTCATGATTGAAAGGCAGAGTGGACACGATGGGCTAAATGGCCTAAATCTATTCCCATATCTTACAGTCTTAAGATGCTGTTTCAAAATAGCTCGGTAGGTTTTCTTAAACTTCCACCTAAGAAGGCAGAAAGAGCCTTGGTGTAATGTTCAACTGCTGTAGCACTTCCTGAATGTGGAACTGGAAGCTATGACATTCTGACTCAGAACAAAAATGCAGTTCCTGGCACAGGAGCCCATCTTTCTTCTTTCCCAGTTACTGCTCTGCAGTTTCTGTGGCCCAGTTAAAGGGAGTTCTCCCACCATGACTCTCCTCTTCCCCAGTTAATGCTGCGTACTATCTGTGGCCCAGTTAAGGGGTGTTCTCCCACCGTGACTTTTTTCAGTTTCCGCTGCAGGGTGCTCGAGTCTCCCGATGCGTCTGACCAACGATGTAGCTCTTCCTTCGCTAAGTTCAGCCAGTTGGACAGTTCCTGTACTGCGTTGTGATAGCTCTGATGGTCTTGCACCATGTCTTCCAGCTTCTTTACTTTGCCCTGGAATCAAAGCCAAATGGTCTGTATACGTCACCAGTTATATATAGGCTGAAATGACCACAACTGGAATCTATGGATTACCCGCCAAATTATTTCACACCCTCTCGCTCCTCCACCTCATCTTTCAATCACAGCTGGAGTCCAGTTGCGCAGACTCCTTTGAACTTCACCCTCCACATGTGCAGGCCTTAAGGGTCAAAGGCTCTGACCATTAGTCAGAGGAGCAGGCAAAAGCCACCCAGCCCTTCATCTTGCTCTAACGTTGTGATCACAGCTGATCATCCCTATCCATGCCATTTCCACTGCTATCCCTATATCCCTTTACACTTTCAATGTCCAGACATATACTTATCTCGTTTCTGAATGAACACAAACCTCCATTTTCTCCACAGTAGAGAATCACCATCTGAATAAAGAAACTCCTCTTCATCACAGTCTTAAATGACCTTCCCTTTAGCCTCAAAGTGTGGCCCTGGTCTAAGGCTCATGGGTTTCAGAAAACACACTTGTCTGTTTTGTATGCTTCAATGAGATATCCCTCATCCCTCTAAACCAGGGATTCCCAAGCTGAGGCCCTCAGTTAGTGGTATTGGTCAGTGGCAGAACAAAGGTTAGGAACTCCTGATCTAAACTCTAGTCAATACAGCCCCAGTTTGCTCAATTTCCCTTCATGCAGCAAACTTGTCACCCCTGGAACCAGCCTACTAATCTCTGGTGCACGCCCTGGAGGGCAAGTTCATCTTTTCTTTCACAGAAATACCCCAGCAGCACGGTGAAGAGCACTGTGGACACCTTGACTTCACCCATTACTAGCAGAATCAACAATAGGAGGGTTAGCCAGTGCATCAGAGTCCCATCCCAAGCACTGAGAGATCGCCACTGCAGAGTTACAGTACCAGTTCTACTATAGCCTCACAAAAATCTCAGACAATGTCACTGTAACAATATTACCATAGTCTAGCCATGATATTCCTATAACATATCAACATTTCACTGTTACTGAATGATTGTGATCATTGCACCCTTCACCATAATCATATCACCTCAGTATCATTTAGTGGCTCTATAATGTGCAGGTTTGGTGCTGGCCTGGAATGAAATGTAAGAACTTGGTTCACTGAGTTCATGCTTTATCCCTTCCACCTGTTGACAGTGATTCACCAGATCATGTTTTAGAGTTACTTTATGGCTAAGTTGCTATTCACGGAAGAGTTTTCTTCCCAGGCGTGTTCAATGCACAATTTGCCTACTGTCGAGAAAGTAGGTTAGCCAGCCAGAAACCAAGCAAGCCATGGCGGCAACTGCAGCAATTAATGCCACCGCTCTTGCACTCAACCACTTCACTATGTCTATCAGAGTTATTAGTGTTTAACTCAAGGGAATTGGTCTTGAACAGGAAGAGCAGGTTACCTTGGCGACCACAACAACATCAGCAAACTGGGCCCTGATCTCCAGTAGTGCATCTTCTGTAAAAGCAGCATCGCCGGTTTTCTCCAGCAGCTCCTGGGCTTTCTCAACCAAGCGAGCGAGCACGGCCGAGTGCTTCTCTACGTCAGCCAGGACACTCTGGTGCCTCTCCAGCTGTAAGAGCTTGTCCTTCAGGTCCGGCTGCTGCTCCAGGCTCTGGCTCATTTCCTGCTCCAGGCTCTCCAGCCACTCCTGCAGCTGCCTTTTGCTGTCCACGAAGCTACTCCACTGTGTCAGCACCCACTCCAACCGGCTGAAGGAGCAAGAGAAACACAACGTCTAGTTACAGGGGAGGAGCAGGGTCCGACCATGGGCAGACTCACAAAGTCCCTCTCCTAACTAAGAAGGATCCTTTTAGCACTCGGACATTCAAAAGTTTTCAATGTTTCTGTTCCGGTGTGCTAAAGAAATGACCTAGCTAGGAATTAGTTCTTAAATCAACTTCATGGCATAGAATTAGCGATGAATTGATGCTCTTAATTGCTTTGTTTACATTAAAAATCATGTTCAGCTCAATTACCAGATTTAGAGTATTGTGGACAGTTCTGATGTGAAACTACAGGGAAGGTGTGTCAGCAACAGAGACAAAGAGTGCAGAAGAGATTTCACCCCAATCCTCCCACCACCCCACCAGGGACAGGGTTCCTCTTGTCCTCACCCACCACCCCACCAGCCTCCACGTCCAGCACCTAATTCTCCATAACTTCCGCCACCTGCAACAGAATCGCAGAACCAAGTACATCTTTCCCTCCCCACTACTTTCCGCAGGGATCGTTCCCTATGCTTCTCCCTTGTCCAATTGTCCCTCCCCACTGATCTCCCTCCTGACACTTAATCTTTGCAAGCGGAACAAGTGCTACACCTGTCCTTACACCTCCTCCCTCACTACCATTCAGGGCCCTAAACAGTCCTTCCAAGTGTGGCGACACTTTGACTGTGAGTCAAGGGGTCATCTACTGTATCCAGTGCTCCTGGGTGTGACCTCCTGTATACTGGTGAGACCCGCGGTAGACTGGGAGACCACTCTGCCAAGCACCTACCAGTCTGCCAGAGAAAACAAGATCTCCCAGTGGTCACCCATTTTAATTCCACTTCCTATTCCCATTCTGACAAGTCAGTTCATGGCCTCCTCTACTGTCGCGATGAGGCGACACTCAGGTTGGAGGAGTAACACCTCATCTGGGTAGCCTCCAACCTGAGGGCATGAAGATCAATCTCTCAAACTTTTGGTAATGCTCCCCCTCCTTCACCATTCCCTATTCCCTCTTCCCTCTCTCACCTTATCTCCTTACCTGCCCATCACCTCCCTCTGGTGCTCCTCCCTCTTCTCTCTCTTCCATGGCTTTCTGTCCTCTCCTATCAGATTCTCCCTTCTTCATCCCTGTACCTCTTTCACTAATCAACTTCCCAGCTCTTTACTTCACCCTTTCCCCCTCCCAGTTTCACCCCTCACCTTGTGTCTTCCTCCCCTCCCCCCCCCACCTTCTAATTCTGACTCCTCATCTTTTTTTCTCCAGTCCTGATGGAGGGTCTCGGCCCGAAACAGTACTCTTTTCCATAGATGCTGCCTACCCTGCTACTTCCTCTGGAATTTTCTGTGATTTCCGGCATCTGCAGATTTTCTTTTGCAGAAGAGACCTATCGGAATGTCATCTGGAGTGGGTGGCCGAGGTTGTAAGGCGAGATCACATAGAGTGGAACTCTGGAGGCCGAGGAGGACCTTAAATAGGTTTATAAAATTATGAGGGCATAGATAGTCCAAGACTTTATCCAAGGCAGAGGAGTCCAGAAGTGGAGGGCGTAGAGCAGACAGGCATGCACATGGCTGAAGGGAACCATTTTTGTGCTGTGTGATTCTCTGACTGCATGAAATATATCGGGGAGTAGTGACATTAGCAGAGATATACTGAAACATGGAACTGAGCCCCTCAGTCCACTGGGCCCCTGCCCACCGATTCACACTTATCCTATCCTAACCCGAATCATTTTATCTTCCCCACATTCTCACCATCTCCCACCAACTCAACTCAACACGACTCGGGGCAATTCGAGTCAGACAGCAAAACCACATGGATTGCACGCCCTGGTGAAGTACCAGAGGCCAGAGCTGAAGATTCCCAGGGCTGGGGGTTGCAGAGTTATGGAGGCTGAAACTACAGGGGATTTGTTCACCATGAGATAGACATTTTTTAAAACAGAATTTGGGAGTCGGACCAGAAGCCAAAGCAGGATGAAGATAAACAAGACAGGAGCGATGTTTAGAGAACTGGATTTCATATAGAGCGCACATTGCAAGATCAGCCAGAAAAGCCTTGGAATGGTTGTCTACGGGGAGTAAAGGCTTTGTCGAGGGTCTCAGTAGCAGCTGGGATGAGGCAGAGAAACAGACAGATGATGTCATGGAGGTAAGAGCAGAGCCTATGGGATTGGGGAATGGGGTCAGATGGAACATTAAGGCACCAAGGATGCAGTTTAACATGGGATAGTGGCCAGTTAGGTGAATAGACTTTGCCCAATACTACTCACAACGTAAATCACAGATTGCAAATTCCACAAGTAAATTTATCAGGTGATATATTTCGCGGTTATTTTGTGTCAGGCATTTCAAAGATGCTACAAGCTGCTAAAGAGATAGACCTCTGTTACTTGAGACTCGGACTGTACCTGTAACAGCTGACGGAGGTACTGACAACCTCAGCCCAGGTGTCCTTGAGAGCCTGAAGTTGATCGTGAATGGCCTTTTGACCCTCCTGGTTACTACTCTTCAGGGACTGTTCTCCTTTGCCAATAGTCATGTTCAGCTTCACCTCTCCTTCCCCTTTCATCAGCAGGATCTCCTGGACAGCAAAATGAAAACAAATATATTAGAGGTGAACCCTGCCATTATTCTAACTGCAGGGGCTGTAGGAACATTGGCTACCATATTATCTGTCATGTCTCCCACCAGCTGGGGAATACCAAAACTTTACTTTTTACAGCCGTCAGAGGCCAAAACACCATTTCTCAGATATTTCTTCATCTTAGAGGTATCAGATGGCTCAAACTTTCTTGTGGAGTATTGCACAATGGAGCAATAGTAGAATTTGTGGAATTTGAACCAAGATGCCTACACAAGTTTCCATTACAGGATGTTTGCTCAGCCTCACGAATGTTCTATGCAAAATATCTGTTTGCATGTGTCTGTCTGAACCTTGCTGGAGTGGAGCTGAAGGGGGTGATCCGGTGGCATTGTGGGTGGCGAGAACAAGGTAACCGAGATCACAAAAGATTATCCTTGACAATGAGTTCAGGAAAGCAGGGTGGAACAGCTTGTAAACTGCTGCCTCACGAGGACAGAGACCCAGGTTCAATCCTGGGTCCTGGTGTTGTCTGTGTGGAGTTTGCTCTTTCTCCCTGCGACTGCCTGGGTTTCCTTATGAAACCCTTCCCCCTTTCAAATCTCTTACTAGCTCTTCTTTCAGTTAGTCCTGATGAAGGGTCTCAGCCCAAAACGTCGACTGTACCTCTTCCTAGAGATGCTGCCTGGCCTGCTGTGTTCACCGGCAACTTTTATGTGTGTTGCTTTCGTTATGATGCTCTGGTTTCCTCCCACAGGTGTCCAGGAAGTTTGATCAATTGGCCACGGTAGATTCCCCGTAGTGTGCAGAGGAGTGGGAGAAGCTGGCCATAGTTGATGGAAATATAGAGAGCTGATGGAAATATGGAGAGATGAGGGAAATCGGGGTAATGGCATTACTCTGCGAGCCAGCATGGACCCAAAGCGCCAAAAAACCTTCTATTATATCATAAGGAACTATGGAAAAGGAAATAAAGAAACAAATGTGGAGAAGGGTCATTTAAGGTCACATCAAGAGCAAAAAAAAAGTAAAGAATAATGATTAGATCAAAATGGAGTGTTTGAAAGAAAACAGACTAAAAGAAAGAAAAAGCATTAAACTTGCATTTTCAACAGCAATTGATAACATACAGAAAATAAACTGAACAAGTTGTTCAGTCGTCGTTTCGGACCGAGACCCTTCGTCAGGAAACCTTCGGCCCGAAACATCTACCTCTTCCTAGAGATGCTGCCTGGCCTGCTGCGTTCACCAGCAACTTTTATGTGTGTTGCTTGAAATTCCAGCATCTGCAGATTTCCTCGTGTTTGCGTGAACAAGCTGCTGCTTTCTTTGTACTATAATCACAACTCTAGGTTTTTATACACATTACTGTGTGTTTTATGAGCAACTAATTTGCAGATCCAGCAAATGAAAATATAGGTAAACCAACAGTAAGATGCCCTTTATGAAAAACAAATGACAACAACATACTGTATATCAATCAGATTCACAACTCATAGCAGACTTAATACCCTCAACCTGTAAGGCAACTTGACCACTAATAACAGCATACGTTGTGTGCCTGCTGTATAAATGGGCAAACTAGCCAGCAAGGACAGAGGACCAAAGGTCATTAAAATAATTTGAATATAACTAGTGCTTCTCTAATGCCATTCAAGTCAATTTAAGGCTAACAGATCAGCCACCTGGACAACTAGCAAATAAATAAAGGCATCCGTTAGTCTTGTGAGACCATGGATCTGCGCCTGTAAAGTCTTCACTCTCCAGGGCACAGGCCTGGGCAAGGTTGTATGGAAGACCAGCAGTTGCCCATGCTGAAAGTCTCCCCTCTCCACGACACCAATGTTGACCAATGGAAGGGCATTAGGACCCATACAGCTTGGCACCAGTGTCATCACAGTGCAATGTGTGATTAAGTACCTTACTCAAGGACACAACGCGTTGCCTTGGCTGGGGCTCGAACTCACGACCTTCAGGTCGCAAGTCCAATGCCTTAACCACTTGGCCGCGTGCCCAACTAGCAATGGACTAATAAATCCTGCTCGAGTTTAGGAAGTGAAGGACTGAATGATCCACGAAGCTGTATATTGAATGGTGGAGGAGATTCAGTCAATTTACTCAAAAGGTATTTTCATTTCTCTGACTCTGTCTAAAAAGGCAGTGCAAATACACCTGCCATCTGCACCAGTTACACACCTGGACCTGAAGCAGCTTTTTCTCCAGAGTGGCCTTGCTGCCAACAGTGCTGTCCATAGCAGCAAGTTTACTTTGAACCTCTCTGAGCCAGGACCAGGTGTTCTGCAGGGTTTCCTCAAAGGCCTGGTGCTCTTGCAGACCCAGCTGGCCAGCTCGCAGCTTCTCCTTCACTGTCTTGGCCAGGTTCTGGTGCCGGGACAGCAGCTGAGAGGCTGAGCGGGTCGCACATCCATCGCCGTAGCCCAACTCACTCAGGGCCTGAGCCTTCTGGCACAAGTTATCAAAGGAATCCCTGGAACATGAAACACAGGAGAATATATCAAGATAACACCTCATTCCCACTGTACAGTGTCAGAGAACCTTTCCAGAGAGTTTCACAGGAGAATAAACTGGATGACAGAAAATGTAGTGCACTAATATAGGACAGTGCAGACCTCACTCTTGTTGTGATCTACTTTATAAATACTGACTTTTCCTTCTGGAGGAGAATGTGGGTCCTTATAAATTTTCACATTTCTACTTGATATATTAAGGGATTATATAATTCCACTTGTACTTTTTAAAAAGTTACTTAATTTTAATGTTGTTCAAGTAAGTTCTTCCAAAAGCTTAATGAAGGTCTTGAACTTAACTACAAAGTGATATTAAGACTGATGTACAGTACTTTAGGTGCTTTGTATGATGTATATACAGGATGCATATAAAAGATAAATATCAAGCTGTTTGTGCCTTTCTATCAAAGTGTCCCCTCTGAAAGTTTGATGACATTAGATAGAGAAACCACTGCTGCACCCTTAAGTGTTGCCCCGTGTCAGTGAAAATCTTTTTTAAAAATCTGCATCTGCTGGAAATCTAAAATAAAAACAGAAAATGACAGAAATACTCAGCAGGTCAGGTTGCATCTGTGGGAGATTTCAGTTTGACCTACTGAGTTATTTCCTGCATTTTCAATTTTCAAATTGTCTACCTTTGTCCTTGGATTTCGGTGAAGAAATCTTCCATCTTCTCCAGCTCAACTTGCATCTCTGGGGTGTTCCTCTTGCTTTCTCCAATAAACTCTATGGACAGCCTTTCTTCTGCCTGCTGGAGCCATACACTTAGCCTCTTCTGACAGCTCTCAAAGCTTTTATAAAAGAATGACTTTCAGTCAGAGATATGTTCATTGTGCAGAAGAAAACACCACACTATATAGGATAAACTGAAATCTTGGTAGAGTCCCACAAAGCATTCCCAGCACAAAGGATACACATTCATCGTCATATAATACAAAAATAGGGCCTTCAACCCATAAACCATCAGGCACACATTTGCACGAATCCCATTTTATTATTCCTGCAAATGCATTCCATCTGCCCCCAAGTTATGTTTGCAAAGTCTGCAAACTTTTAGAATCATTTACGTGTTTGCACCAATCTGCAGCTCCTTAGCGAACATGTTAAGGAACTGGAGCTGCAGCTGGATGACCATCAACTCATACGCGAAAATGAAGAAGTGATAGATATTTGCTACAGGGAGGTAGTCACCCCAAAGTTGCAGTTGGCAGGGACCTATGTGACTGTCATGATAGAGAAAAGAAATGGGCAGCCAGTGCAGAATACCCCTGTGGCCACATAGCATATAGGCATCCGTTAGTCTCGTGAGACCATGGATTTGTGCCTTGGAAGGTTTCCAGGGCACAGGCCTGGGCAAGGTTGTATGGAAGACCGGCAGTTGCCCATGCTGCAAGTCTCCCCTCTCCACACCACCAATGTTGTCCAAGGGAAGGGCATTAGGACCCATACAGCTTGGCACCGGTGTCGTCGCAGAGCAATGTGCGGTTAAGTGCCTTGCTCAAGGACACAACATACTGCCTCAGCTGAGGCTCAAACTAGCAACCTTCAGATCACTAGGCTGATGCCTTAACCAGTTGGCCACGTGCCAACACACCCCTGTGGCCAAGTGGCTAAGGTGTCGGTCTAGTGATCTGAAGGTCGCTAGTTATGTGTCCCCTCAATAATATGTATACTGTTTTGGATACTTTGGGTGCGGGGGTGTGGAATGACTACCAGGGGAACGCTGCAGCAAATGAGTCTCTGGAATTATGGCTCAAAACAGAAGAGAAGTGAAGAGGACTGCAGTAGTGGTAAGGGATTCCATAGTTAGAAGAGTAGACACGAGATTCACCTAGATGGTATGTTGCTTCCCTGAGGGATGCCTCGGACTGGGTCCATGCCATTCTAAAGGGGGAGTGTGAGCAGCCAGAAGACGGTACACAGTGGCGCTAACGACATGGGGGGAGGTCCTGAAGAGACGTTTTAGGGAGTTAGGTAGAAAACTGAAAAGCAGAATTTCTAGGGTAGTAACCTCTGGATTGCAGCCTGTACCGCACACCAGTGAGGGCAAGAATAGGATGATTTGTTTGATGAATTGTGTGGCTGAGGAATTAGTGCAGGAGGCAGGGTTTCAGATCTCTAGATCATTGGGATCTCTTCTGGAGAAATGCGACCTGTACAAAAGGGAGGGATTACACCTGAACCCAAGGGGGACCAATATACTTGCAGGCAGGTTTCCTTGAACTGTTGAGGGTTTAAACTAATTCGGCAGGGGGGTGGGAAACCAGAGCTGAGGATGGGGCAGTATGGTAGTGAGACTGTCAGGAAGGACAGGCAGATGATAGGGCAAAATTGCAGTTGATGGGATGAGTTGCAGTGTAACAGGGGGACAAAATTGAAAAGGATGGCAGACACAGGACTGAAGATGTTAAATGCAAATGCATGCAATGTATTGAATAAGGTCAATGATTTTGCAGCATAGTTAGAGACTGGCAGGTGTGATGTTGTGGGCATCACTGAGTCGTGGCTGAAAGAAGTTTATAGTTGGGAGTTTAACATCCAAGGTGACACGTTCTGTTGAATGGACAGGCGGGGGTGGTGTGGCTCTGTTGGTAAAAAATGAAATCAAATCTTCAGAAACAGGTGACATT
This sequence comes from Mobula hypostoma, assembly GCF_963921235.1. Classification (NCBI taxonomy): domain Eukaryota; kingdom Metazoa; phylum Chordata; class Chondrichthyes; order Myliobatiformes; family Myliobatidae; genus Mobula; species Mobula hypostoma. Next base: position 88,597,605 of record NC_086104.1, on the reverse strand, counting down.
GGATTGTAAGATGTAGAATCCTTGTGGGTAGAGTTAAGAAACTGCAAAGGTAAATAGACCTTGATGGGAGTTATACACAGACCTCCGAGCAGCAGCCAGGATGTGGGATACATATTACAGCAGGAGGTAGAAAAGGCTTGTCAAAAGGGCAATGTTACGATAGTCACTGAGGATATCAATATACAGGTAGACTGGGAAAATCTGGTTGGTCCTGGATCCCAAGACAGAGGATTTGTGAAATGCCTACAAGATAGCTTTTTCGAGCAGTTTGTGGTTGAGGCCACCAGGGGAAAGGCAATTCTGGATTGGGTGTTGTGTAGCGAAGTGGAACACAGTGATTATAATATGATAGAGTTCACCCTGCAGTTTAAGAGGGAGAAGATAAAAGTCAAATGCATCAGTAGTAAAGGGAATTACAGAGGCATGAAAGAGGAGCAGGCCAAAGTTGATAGGAAGGGGACACTAACAGGGATGACAGCAGATCAGCAATGGCCGGAGTTTCTAAGGGCAATTCAGAAAGTGCGGGATAGATACATCCCAAAGAAGATGAAGTATTCTAAAGGCAGGATGACACGTGTATCTGGCGAGGGAAGTCAAAGCCAACATAAAAGCAAAAGAGAGTGCATGTAATATAGCAACAGTTCGTGGGAAGTTGGAGGACTGGGAAACTTTTAAAACAAATAAAAGACAACTGAAAAAGCCATAAGGAGAGAGAAGATGAAATACGAAGGTATGAAGGTAAGCTAGCCAATATTATCAAAGAGGACATCAAACAATTTTTCAGAGTAAAATAGAGGCAAGATTAGATATTGGATCACTGGAAAATGATGCCGGCAAGGTAGTAATGGGGGACAAGGAAATGACAGATGAACTGAATAAATATTTTGCATCTGTCTTCACCGTAGAAGACGCTATCAGTATGCCAGAAGTTTGAGACGGCCAGGGGGCAGAAGTGAGTGTAGTTGCTATTACAAGGGAGAAGGTGCTTGGGAAGCTGAAAGGTCAAAGGTTAGGTAAGTAAGATGGACTATACCTGAGGTTTCTGACAGAAGTAGCTGAAGAGATTATGGAGGCATTAGCAGTGATCTTTCAAGAATCACTAGATTCTGGCATTGTTCCAGAGGACTGGAAAATTGCAATGTCACTCCACTCTTCAAGAAGAGAGGGGAGCAGAAGAAAGGAAATTATAGGCCAGTTAGCTTGAACTCAGTGGTTGGGAAGATGTTGGAGTCTATTATTAAGGATGAGGTTTCGGGGTACTTGGAGGCACATGGTAAAATAGGCCAAAGTCAGCATGGCACTTTGGTAGAAGGAAGAAAAGTGTAGACTATTTTTTTTTAAATAGGGATAAAATTCAAAAATCCAAGATGCATAGGGACTTAGGAGTCCTCGTGCAGGGTTCCCTAAAGGTTAACTTGCAGGTTGAATTGGTGATGAGAAAGACAAATGCAATGTCAGCATTTATTTCGAGAGGACCAGAATATAAAAACAAGGATGTAATACTGAGTGAGGCACTGGTGAGGCCTCACTTGGGGTACTGTAAGCAGTGTTGGGCCCCTTATCTAAGAAAGGATGTGCTGACACTGGCAATGGTTCAAAGGAGGTTCACAAAAATAATTCTAGGAATGAACAGCTTATTATATGAGGAGCATTTGATGACTCTGGGCCTCTACTCACTGGAATTTAGAATAATGAGTGTTTAAACCTATCAAATGTTGAAAGGCCTAGATAGACTGGATGTAGAGGGGATGTTTCCTATAGTGGGTGAGTCTAGGACCAGAGGGCACAACGGCAGAATAGAGGGACACCCATTTAGAACAGAGATGAGGAGGAATTTCTTTAGCCAGAGAGTGGTGAATCTGTGGAATTCATTGCCACAGGCAGCAGTGGGAACCAAGTCGTTGGGTGTATTTAAGGCCGAGGTTGATAGATTCTCAATAAGTCAGTGTGTGAAAGGTTATGGGGAGAAGGCAGGAGAATGGAGTTGAGAGGGAAATGGGTCATGGTGATCAAGTAGCGGAGCAGACTCAATGAGCCAAATGGCCTAATACTGCTCCTACGTCTTTATGGTCTTATAAAGTGTCTTTCACTACTTTACCACAGGGGTCCCCAACCCTTTTAGCACCGCAGACTGGTTTAATATTGACAATATTCTTGCGGACCGGCCGACGGGAGGGGGAGGTGTTCAAGTAGGGTTGCCAACTTTCTCACTCCCAAATAAGGCACAAAATAGCAGTCAAATACGGGACACTTGTCTCTACCCCAAGAAAGACTACAATGACCATGAAGCCTTGCGCGGGCACCTATGTGCACATGCGTGACGTGTGTATACATGACGTGGGCATGCGTGTCCATGCCGATTTTTTTTCTACAAATCGGTTCTGGCTTAATCTTCCCGATTCTGTTAAGTGAAACTACACTGTACATACATTATTTCTACTTTATATAGCCTGTGTATTTATCATATCATTCCTGCTTTTACTATATGTTAGTGTTATTTTAGGTTTTTATCTGGTATCATTTGGTGGGTTATTTCACGTTCAACAGTGCGTGACAGGGAATGAGGAAAGGTGCAGCTGACTCATATCGTTTCATATCGCCAAATGATATCATCTCCTCGCGGCCCGATAGCACATGTTTTGCGGCCCGGTGGTTGAGGACCGCTGCTTTACAACATGACAAGGACTCACAGCTTCCTAAGTATTTATAAAGTGTGATCCTCGTTTTAATGCAGGGAAACGTAGCAGCCAAGATACATACAGGAAGCCCCCACCAACAGTGATGTGAAGAGTTACCAGATAATATATAGTTAATGCAGTGGTTGAGCAACAAGGATAACTTCCTTGGCTTCCTTCCAATGTTAGTTTCATGTGGGAGGTATCTCACTTTAGAGTGACATAGGCAGTACAGTACACCATCCATACTGAAGTGGCTGCTTGCATTTTACTTTCAAATCATTGGAAGCTTCAGTACTAACCACAGAAAACCATTAAAAAAACCGGCTAAGAAAACTGTTGTCAGACACAAGCTTTGTTAATACCTACCTGTTCAGCTCTTCAACATAGTCCTCCAAGGCCCTCTTACTCTGTTGGCACTGACTCAAGAAGTCCTGCCACTCCTGTTGACTGTTGGCCAGCTGTTGCTGAAGCTGGGATGCGCTGGGTTTGGGCAAGTGCGGCACCAGTTTGTCTCCTTCAGCCACAGCCGCATCCAGTTTACTCTGTCCCATGCTCACTCTGCTTAGGATTTCCTGTAGAAAGAACACAAGCCCCATCTCAGAATCAAAAGTAGGTTTGAAAACACATCAAAGGCAAAAGAGCAAGGCACACAAAATGCTGGAGGAACTCAGAAAGCCAAGCAGCATCTATGGTGGGGGAATAACTAAATAAATTTATTTATTGCTCATTTTTTTGTATTTTCAGTTTGTCTTCTTTTGCACATTGGTTGTTTGTCCATCTTTGTGCATAGTTTTTTTATTGATTCTATTGTGTTTCTTTATATTTACTGCGAATACCCACAAGAAGATGAATCTCAGGGTTGTATGGGGTGACATATATGTACTTCGATAATAAATTTACTTTGAACTTTGAATAAACAGTCATTGATTCGGACTGAGACTTTTAACATTGACTGTTTATTCCTCTTCATAGATACTGCTTGACCTGCCGAGTTCCTCCGGCACTTCGTGTGTGTTGCTCTGGATTTCCAGCATCTGCAGAATTTCTTGTGTTTAAGAGCAAAAGATCCACTGGCTGCCTGTATTAACAGACTCCAGCTAATCCATGTCCATTCATCTTGCGAGAATATCATAGGAGCAAGAGCAGGTCATATGGCCCTTCAGGTTTGTTCTGCAATTCAACAAAGTTAGGGAGCATTTGATATAGATGCTAAAAATAATTACAGAAACTCAGGGCGTGAGTAAGCAATTAGGTGAGCAACAAGACAGTAAGTCACCGAACAAGAGGGAGCCAGTGAACAAATGGCTGAATGAAGATGTGTGAGAGTGAGTAAAGATGCCAGGACAACTGTGAGTGAGTAACTGGGGAAATATGGGAGTGTGGGAGTGAGGGTGAGGGTGAGGGTGAGAGAGAGAGAGAGAGATTATTTATTTATATACTGTGTGTACGTATGTATATGTGTGTGTGTATGTGTGTGTGTATATATATATATATATATATATATATATGGATCAAGTGCAGGTTAGACAAGTGGATATGTTGAGAGGAAATATGAAAATGATTCAGTAAGGAATGAGTGAAACTCTATTTTGTGTTTACTGTACAAAGCTCGAAGTATATTTACTATCAAAGAACGTATATGTCACCATATATAACCCCGAGATTAATTTTCTTGCAGGCAATCACAGTAAATACAGGAAAAATAATAGAATCAATGAAAGATCACACCCAGCAGAGCAGACAAATAACCAATATGCAAAAGACAACAAACTGTGCAATACAACAGAGAGAAAAATTATGATAATTATAAATAAATAAATAAGCAATAAATATTGAGAACATGAGATGAATTGTCCTTGAAAGTGAGTCTATAGGTTGAGGGAACAGTCAGTGATGGGGAAAGTGAAGTTGAATGAAGTTATCCCCACTAGTTCAAAAACTTGATGGTTGAGGGGTAATAACTGTTCCCGGACCTGGTGGTGTGGGTCCTGAGGCTCTTGTTCCTTCTTCCTGATGGCAGCAGTGAGAAGAGAGCATGGCCTGGGTAGTGGGGGTCCCTGATGAAGGATGCTGCTTTCCTGCACAGTGCTCCATTCAATGTGCTCAATGGAAGGGAGGGTTCTACCCATGATAGACTGGGCTGTACCCACTACTTTCAAGGGCATTGGTGTTTCTATACCAGGCTGATGATGCTGATGATGATAAACTCAGTTAATTTTATTTCATTGGCAATAATGGAACGTGAGCAAATCGAAAGAATCCCTATTACTGATCCAAAAAGGTTACATCAACAAATCAAGAATATCACTGGTTAAAAAGCTCCTCTGTTCTTCAGGTGGATGTTTGAAAGGAAAGGACAGTACCATTATCATGGAAAAAGATGAGATTATGAACAGATGGTCTGAGTATATTCAGGATTGTTTGAAGACGATTGAGCCGAAAAACCAGAAATTCAGAAAAACATTGAAGGTCCAAGTATTTTAAAATCTGAAGTTTGTAATGCAATAAATAAGATGAAGAAGGGAAAGGCAGCAGGTCCTGATGAATTAGTAATAGAACAAATTATTGCCCTTGAAGATTATGGAATTGAAAAACGTACTGATTTAATCAATGACATTTATGAGACCGGAATAATACAAGAAGAGATGAAAAACATCAGTATTTATCACTCTTCCTCAGAAAGCAGGAGCAATAGAATGTGAATTAAATAGGACCATAAGTTTAATGAGTCATATCACCAAGATACTTCTAAGAATTTTGATGACGAGAGCTAAATGTAAGATACAAGCTGAAATAGGCAAAGAACAATGTGGTTTTGTGAAAGACAAAGATACAAGAAACGCAATATTGATGTTAAGGATACTATCAGAACGAGCTATTAAAGTGCAAAAAGATTTGCTTGTTTGTTTTATCAAGTACACAAAAACATTTGATAAAGGGAAGCACAATAAGTTATTTGAAATATTACAGGAAACTCTAGATCTAGATTTGGAAGTCCTCCGCCTAATCTGAATCTGTACTGGGAACAAACTGCCGCTGTAAGAATAGATGGAGAAGTGAGTCAGTTTACAAAAATCAAGAGAGGTGTTAGACAAGGGTGTGTTTTCTCCCCTGATTTATTTAATGTGTACAGTGAAACAATATTTAAAATAAATAAGAGACATCTTGGGAATCAAAGTTGGCAGTGAAAACATCAATAATTTCAGATATGCAGATGACACTGATAATCGCAAGTACGGAGAAAGAACTACAAAACTTAATTGATATAACTGTTGAAGAAAGTGCAAAAATGGGTCTATCTATCAATTGCAAAAAGACAGAATGTATGGTGATATCCAAAAAGAAGTAGAATCCTATCTGCAGGCTGAGAATAAATGGGGAAGACATAAAACAAGTAAAGAACTTTTGCTACTTAGGAAGCTGGGTGACATCAGATGGCAGGTGCGACTTCGACATCAAAAGAAGAACAGGGATGGCAAAAATAAAATTCTAAAGGGATTAGACATGCTAGATGCAGAAAGATTGTTCCCAATGTTGAGGAAGTCCAGAACAAGGGGTCACAGTTTGAGGATAAAGGGGAAGCCTTTTAGCACCGAGATTAGGAAAAACTACTTCACACAGAGAGTGGTGAATCTGTGGAATTCTCTGCCACAGGAAACGGTTGAGGCCAGTTCATTGGCTATATTTAAGAGGGAGTTAGATATGGCCCTTGTGGCTAAAGGGATCAGGGGGTATGGAGGGAAGGCTGGTACAGGGTTCTGAGTTGGATGATCAGCCATGATCATACTGAATGGCGGTGCAGGTTCGAAGGGCCGAATAGCCTATTCCTGCACCTATTTTCTATGTTTCTATATTTATGTTATATGTTTCTGTTAGCCTAACATCGGTGGTGGGGAAACTGCTAGAGTCAGTTATCAAAGATGTGATAACAGCACATTTGGAAAGCGGTGAAATCATCGGACAAAGTCAGCATGGATTTGTGAAAGGAAAATCATGTCTGACGAATCTCATAGAATTTTTTGAGGATGTAACTAGTAGAGTGGATAGGGGAGAACCAGTGGATGTGGTATATTTGGATTTTCAAAAGCCTTTTGACAAGGTCCCACACAGGAGATTAGTGTGCAAACTTAAAGCACACGGTATTGGGGGGTAAGGTATTGATGTGGATAGAGAATTGGTTGGCAGACAGGAAGCAAAGAGTGGGAATAAACGGGACCTTTTCAGAATGGCAGGCAGTGACTAGTGGGGTACCGCAAGGCTCAGTGCTGGGACCCCAGTTGTTTACAATATATATTAATGACTTGGATGAGGGAATTAAATGCAGCATCTCCAAGTTTGCAGATGACACGAAGCTGGGCGGCAGTGTTAGCTGTGAGGAGGATGCAGGGTGACTTGGATAGGTTAGGTGAGTGGGCAAATTCATGGCAGATGCAATTTAATATGGATAAATGTGAAGTTATCCACTTTGGTGGCAAAAATAGGAAAACAGATTATTATCTGAATGGTGGCCGATTAGGAAAAGGGGAGGTGCAACCAGACCTGGGTGTCATTATACACCAGTCATTGAAAGTGGGCATGCAGGTACAGCAGGCGGTGAAAAAGGCGAATGGTATGCTGGCATTTATAGCAAGAGGATTCGAGTACAGGAGCAGGGAGGTACTACTGCAGTTGTACAAGGCCTTGGTGAGACCACACCTGGAGTATTGTGTGCAGTTTTGGTCCCCTAATCTGAGGAAAGACATCCTTGCCATAAAGGGAGTACAAAGAAGGTTCACCAGATTGATTCCTTGGATGGCAGGACTTTCATATGATGAAAGACTGGATGAACTAGGCTTATACTCGTTGTAATTTAGAAGATTGAGCGGGGATCTGATTGAAATGTATAAAATCCTAAAGGGATTGGGCAGGCTAGATGCAGGAAGATTGTTCCCGATGTTGGGGAAGTCCAGAACGAGGGGTCACAGTTTGAGGATAAAGGGGAAGCCTTTTAGGACCGAGATTAGGAAAACCTTCTTCACACAGAGAGTGGTGAATCTGTGGAATTCTCTGCCACAGGAAACAGTTGAGGCCAGTTCATTGGCTATATTTAAGAGGGAGTTAGATATGGCCCTTGTGGCTAAAGGGATCAGGGGGTATGGAGGGAAGGCTGGTACAGGGTTCTGAGTTGGATGGTCAGCCGTGATCATACTGAATGGCGGTGCAGGCTCGAAGGGCCGAATGGCCTACTCCTGCACCTATTTTCTATGTTTCTATGTTTCTATGACACCTTTACGAGAATGAAGAGTATACTGACCAATATTAAACTAGGCATGACAACCCGCCTCAGAGTACTGAAATGTTACGTTTATCCAGTTATGTTATATGGCTCAGAATGTTGGACAATATCTAGTAACATGAGGAAACAAATTGTAGCAGCAGAGATGTGGTTTTTGAGGAGGATGCAAAGAATATCATGGACGAAACTAATATCTAACAAGGATGTCATGAACAGAGCAAACACAAAAAGAGAAATAATGTATGAGATCATGAAAAGGCAACGTAACTTCATTGGACATGTGATTAGGAAAGAGGAGTTAGAATGCACGGTAATTATGGGAAAGATTGAAGGGAAGAAAACAAGAGGAAGACAAAGACAAATGATAATGGAGACGGCAGCCAGAGAACTGGAAATGAATACCAATGAATCGATCCACTTGACCAGAAACAGGAGTGTGTGGGCCATGGCAGTGAAAGCTCAAACTGGGCATGGCACCTGATGATGATAATTACAGGCTGTGATACATCCGGTCAATATGCTCTCCACCACACATCTATAGTATAAGATTTGTCATGACATCTTCGGAAATGTTTAAGGAAGTAGAGGTGCTGATGTGCTTTCTTTGCAATTGCACTTAAACTCTTGGCCCAGAATAGATCTTCCAAAATGATAAAGTTGCTGGCCTTCTCCACTTCTGATCTTCCAATGAGGACTGGCTCACGAACATCTAGTTTCCTCCTTGTGAAGTCAACAATCAGCTCCTTGACTTTGCCGACATTGAGCGCCAGGTTATTATTGTGGCACCACTGAGTGGGATTTTCAATCTCCCTCCAATATGCTGATTCGGCCAAAGGATGTACTTCCTCAGTTACAAATACATTCTTTCAGTCTGATCAAGGACATATACAATTACAAAGCAAATCTAAATATGGCACTGAACCTGTTCTTACCCTCACACCATACTCAACATTGAATACTCAGCAAACTTCCATGAGTACGGAAGAGTTAAAATTCTTTCCCTGCTCTTATAATTCACCCCACTACATTCTTCATTATCTTTCCTCAACAACCCTTGCCCAAATCTCTGCCATCACTCCCTGCTCCATAACCACCCACAATATCCACCAGACATGACCACAACAGACAGGAGCAGGCAGAGTCAGGGGAAGACCATAACACAGTTCAAACTTGCTTTACATTTGGTAAAATTACGGCTGTTCTTCCACTTCGGTGTCACTGGAAAATAGCAGTTATTCCCAAAATGTTTTGCTTCCCTAATGTCCAGAAATCTAATGATCTCTGTCTTAATGCAAACCAAGCTTCCATGGCCATCTGAGCAGAGAATTCCAAAGGATTACCAGCCCCTGAGTGAAGAAATTTCTCTTCATCTCAGACACAAATCACCTACTCCTTATTCTGATACTGTACCTGATCCTTTACTCGTTCACCTGAGGAAACATCTTCCTGTATCCAGCCAGTCTAGCTATCCCTTTTCTAAAATAATATAAATTTCGATCAGATCTCCTCCTGTTCTTCCAAATTCTGCAGAATGCAGTCCTGGTGTACTCTGCTTCACCTCATACAGCAAACCCATCATCCATGGAACCAGTCTCAAAAATCATTGTTCTTCCTCAGTTACAAGTATATCCTTTCTTTGGTGACAGACCAGCAGTCTGGTCAAGGATGTATACAATACAAGATGGCTTCCTTATTGCCGTGATCAAATCGTCTCTTACTAAAGGCTAACTACCCTTTGCCCTCCTAATGACTTGCCTTCAGCAACTTGGTGATTGTCAAGACCAGCCAATTTCTCCCCATTTAACACCTGCACCAAGGTGGATGATCTCACCTATTGACACATTATATTCCATAGCCGTGGTTTCATCCTTTCACTTGGCTTGTCCATTTCCCCTTGAAGTCTCTCTGCATCCACCTCTGCACTCGCAATCACACCCAGTTTAGTGTCACCAACGACCCGGGAAATATGACAGTTTGCTCCCTCAGCTAAATCACAGATCAGATGCAAATCAAACAGTGAGGCCTCAATTGCCCATCCCTACAACACCCCACCACTCACTGACAGCCTGGCAACCTGAGAGGGAATTGCTTATTCCCACAGTCTTTGCTTTCAGTCTGCTCAGTCCTTGTGGGTACATTAACGCAATTCCATATGCTCTAACTTTGTTTATCAGCTTGGTGTGCAGGACCTTATTGAAAGCCTTCCAGAAAGCCAAACATATCACATCCAGTCATGCCTGCTTATCTACTCCACATGTCACATGCTCGACGAACTACAACAGACTGGTCAAACATGATTTTTCTTTTGTGAATCCATGCTGTCCTACAATTATGCTTTCCAAGGAGTTACCATGTCACCATATCCTTTCCATATTTACACTCATTGCCCCTGCATGCCCCAAACCTGTCCCACAACTTCCCCTTACACTGTTCTATAACTATACCCCCTCACAATACCCAAACATCGTAACTTTTATCACTTACCTGTCCCGATTCTCCACACCCTATCATCCATATCCATCTGTCCTGCTCCAAGACCATTCACAATAGTACGCTTTCTATACCCTGACTCCATATCCTGGCCATTACCCATTTCCTACAGCCTTTCCCCATATCCCACTTCCATTTTATCTCTTCAATTCCTGCCCTCAATACCCTGTTCCTTTTTCTCAACTGTATACAATACTCATGCCTATACAACACACCCCATCCTCCCAACCCCATTTTACATCTGTCATTAACCAACGCCCTGCTAATGTCTCTTTGGCCTTTGTTTTCAAACTTAGTAATGACCTCCCACCCCTCCCTCCCCCGTCTACCACAGGTTGTAGAAACAGAGGTATAATTATAACAACAAATAGATTTCATTCTCGGTTTATAATTGAAGCAGAGAAATAAGTGTTGATGGTGTCACCAGAAAAAGACAAACCGTTTTCTAGTGGAAGGGGGTGGCAAAATATGTTAGCTCTGCAATTCCTGTCCAGAAGGTTTCCAGAAATCTGCAACAAAACGTTGGGAAAACTTAACAGGTCAGTGAGCATCCTTGGAGACAGGATGAGAGTTAATATTTTAGGTAAATGATCTGTCATTGGCCTCTGTTAATCTGAAACATTAACTCTGTTTCTCTCTCTGTGAACATTGCCATAATCTGTTCAGCTTTTCCATAGAAGCCTGCAGACCTTGACAAACTTCTAAAGATGTGTGATGGAAAGTGTGTTGACTGGCTGCATTACAGCCTGGTATGGCAACACTAATGCCTTTGAACAGAAAATCCTGCAAAAGATAATGGATTCAGCCCAGGACTTAATGGGTAAAGTCCTCCCAACCATTGAGCACATCTACCTGAAATACTGTTGTAAGAAAGCAGCATCTATCATTAAAGATCCTCGCCAAGGCCATGCTCTTTTCTCACTGCTACCATCAGTGCCTCAGGACTCGTACCAACAGATTCAAGTTACTACCCCTCCGTGAACAAAAGAGCATAATCGCACTCATCCATTGAGATGTTCCCACAACCAATGATCTCTCCTTAAGGACTCTGTCCTGTTATTTCATGCTCTCGTTATGTATTGCTATTTATTTATAGTTGCACTTCAACACTTTCTTATATTCTATGCTCTTGCTCTTTCATTGATCCCATTTACAGTTACTATTCTATAGATTTGCTGAGAATGCCCGCAGGAAAAAGAATCTCAGGGTTGTATGTGGTGACATGTATGTAGTTTGATAATAAATTTTACTTTAAACTTTGAGATTCATTTTTGTTTTGGATTCCAGCGTCTACAGATACTTGCACAGTCTGTGCAGAAGCTCGCAAGGTCACTGCGCCTTGGAAGAAATAAGGTGGTAGAAACAATGGGTGTTCATTCATACAGCTGCAATGGTTTACCCCTCTCACTGTTAACTTTACAGAAGCTTGAATTGGCATTCAATCCAGAATCCTACTGCCAAGCAACACTTTGAGCTGAATATGCATTTCATGAAGTCTGTTAATTTATAACTACAGGTTTAACAAAGGCCTAAGATTTATCAGCTCCAAACTTCACTGTAATGCAATGATTTTAGTTTTCATTGCCCCTTTCATTATACAAATATTGCAAACTGCATCTGATGGGCAATGAGGTGTGTCACAGACCTTCAGTTCCTGTAGTTTCTCCCCAATGGTGTGCATATCTCCAGCTTGGTCACTACAGTCCTTCACCGATGTCCTGGCATCACCGAGCCACAGCTGAAACTCCTGCAAAATGCCTTCCAAAAATAAAATTTACAAATTAATAAAAGAGCTTGCTGCTAGTTCCATCGCTTAACCAAACTATTGGATGCAGTAGTTTAAATCAGAATTTAAAAAATACCAGTGTTTCAACTGGACGAGATGGCAATATTCACAGGTATAATGTTAAACACACCTACAGTAACATCAAACAAGGAAGCAAGAAAGAACAATGGTGATCTGTGTTTTGTGTGCGCGAGAAGGGGTTGGGGGTTTGATGATATTGCTGCTCTTTTTTTGCGTGGGGGGGCTTGGGGGTTTGGGCTTTGATGTTCTAGCTGCCGTTTTCCAGGTGGGCGATCTGTTACTTTCTGTGCGAGGGAGGGGTTGGGGGGGTTTGGGGTGTGTGAGTTTTGTTTCTTTTTCTTTTCTGCGGAAGAGTGGGTTGGTGTTTTCTCTTTTAATAGACCCCATGGTTTTTCTGTATGCATGGCTATCTGGAGAAGACAAATCTCAGAGTTGTATCCTGCATACGTATTTTGACAATGAAATGAACCTTTGACATTTAGGGGATGTAACCAAAAGTCACAATAAAGAGATAACAAACTGTGTAATGCAACTGAAGACAGAGCAAGTGTATAAACAGAAGATATAGGCAGAGGAACAATAAGCAATAGCGTTCAGATAAATTAACATCAAACAGTAGAAGGAATGCCCACTGTTGCAGAGTTACTAAATTAACATGAGTGAAGACCCAACTATAAAAATTGACGACTAAGAAGATGAATATCAAATAGCGGTGGTACTGAAGGAATGAATCTCCCTTGGAGTGGCTCCAGTGTTACTATATCATTACTTAGATAATGGGATCAAAAGTGTCCATTGTATTCCAGGTGTGGCCTTACCAGCACCCCACACAACTGTGTCCAAACTTCCCTATTTCTAAATCTCAACACCATTGCAATCCTTATTCTTTGTCAATAGCTCCCAGGGATCTTATAAATCCACCTGATAGATTTGTAGATCTCATTTGAAATATAACATCGCTGACAGTACAAAACACCCATGATATTAGATATTAGAGGAAGGTTTTTTACTCAGAGAGTGGTTGGTGCGTGGAATGCACTGCCTGAGTCAGTGGTGGAGGCAGATACACTCGTGAAGTTTAAGAGACTACTAGACAGGTATATGGAGGAATTTAAGGTGGGTGGTTATATGGGAGGCAGGGTTTGAGGGTCGGCATAACTTTGTGGGCCAAAGGGCTTGTAATGTGCTGTACTGTTCTATGTTCTCTGATGTTCTAGTGCCAAACACCTGGTGTGGCATTTGAACCTATAATTTTGATACTTGCTACCCTCTCTCAATTACAGTTTATTATTCATTTGAATGCTACTGTTTGATTCTTCTCCCTCTTAACCCTTCTCATCTCACCTATCCATCACCTCCCTCTGGTGTCCCTCCTCCTTCTCTTTATCCCATGGGCCACTGTCCTGTCCCATCAGATTCTTTCTTCTTCGGCCCTTTACATCTTCCACCTATCATGTCCCAGCTTCTCACTTCATCCCCAGCTCCACCTGATTTTCCTCCTCACCCCATTTTGCCTTTCACCTGTCAGCTTGTACTTCTTCCCCTCCACCCACCTTCTTATTCTGGCTTTCTCCCCCCCCCCTTCCTTTCCAGTCCTGATTAACGGTCTCAGCCTGAAATGTCGACTTTATTCCTCTCCGTAGAAACTGCATGACCTGCTGAACTCCTCCGGTATTTACTGTTTGTTGCTATGGATTTCCACCATCTGCAGAATCTCTTATGTTTATTTCAATCGGGGTAACGGAGTTAGGACTTAACTGGCCAGAGATTCACAATGCGATGGTGTAGTTCAATCCAGCAACACTCAGTTTAGCCTGAACAGCCAGACACTCTTATTGTCTAAGATTTGTCCTAGAACACAGAACATAGAACAGTACAGCACAGTACAGGCCCTTTGCCGACTTTTAACCTACACCAAGTTCAAACTAACACTTCCCTCCAACAGAGCCCTCAACTTTGCTTTCATCCATGAGCCTGTCAAAGAGTCTCTCAAATCTCCCTAATGTATGTACTTCTACTACCAGCCAGTTTTTGCTGTAATGTTTTAAATTATTAAGAAATTTAATAGGTTCGATATAAATCTTTCAACATAAGCCACCACACTTCCACTAGGAGCGTGAGTAAGTTACCAAAAACCTACGAGGGAATTCGAGGAAAATATTTTATCAAGAAAGCAATTAGGATGTGGAGCCTGCCAGCAGAGGGCGTTGAGTATTTAAAATGGATGTCTCGAAAGGGAAAATGAAATTTTGAGGGGGAGTTGAAAGCGCTGGTGGGAGTAGGAAGGTGAGATAAAAGGTGCTGAGAGAGATACTGTATGTCTGGAGCATATACACCAGCGCTGACCAGTTGGGCTGAGTGCCCTGATTTTGCCCCATAATTCATTCACCTCCGGAGTCCTCCTCACCATTGAAGTGCTGTTGCAGTGCCTCCTGGAGCCTGCCTTGTGTTTTGCAGGAGAGCTGGTTGACAGCTTCATACTGCTTGATCAATCCAGTGACCCTGCTGCCCATCCCCTCCAGCTCCATGGAGTGGTACTTTCGGCAGAGGCCATTAAGGTTCTCTCGAGCAGAGTCAATCCTGCCCTGTTGGTTGACCAGCTCCAAGTCCAGTTCCTGCAAAGACAGACACAACAGTTAAAAAGGCAATGGGGGAGCAGGATGCTGGTAAACGCTGCCGGCCTTCTCCCACGTACCTTCACTTTCCTCAGGTCGTCGAGATCCTGGCTGCTGGAACAGGCAGAGAGTGAGCACTCCACTGTGTGTAACCAGTCACTAAGCTCCTTGATGTAGCTCTCCATCTGGCTTTTCTGTGCTCGAAAGTCCTTCAATGTCTCTCTCGCCACCTCAGACACTTCCTGCGCATGATCCAACTTCTTCTGGGAATCAGCCTCCACTGCCTGCAGGTACAGAGCGATGATCAATTGCAATATGAGAGATATTAACCTCTGCCTATCCAGTTATGGCTATTTGATAACTGAGCACATCAGTGATGGAACCAAGGGGTCCCTCACCAAAGTAGATCTGTTCTTAATACAATGCCGTCTAGAGAAAAGAGAAATTATGGAAAGAAGGAGCAAGCAAGCTCTCCAACCTTCTCTGCCAACTAATTAGATAACTGCTCTCTTCTTTCCTTTCTCCCATGGTCCATTCTTCTATCAGATTCCTTCTTCTTTGGCCCTCCACCTTTTCCACCTGAAACCTCCCAACTTCTCAGTTCGTCCCTCTCCCCCACCCACCTTCCTACTCACCTATGACCTGCCAGCTTATACTCCTTCCCTTTTCCCTACTTTCTTATTCTGGATTCTTCCTCCTTCCCTTCCAGTCCTGATGAAGAGTCTCAGCCCAAAATATTGACTATTTATTCCTCTTCATTGATGCAACCTGGCCTGCTGAGTTCCTCCAGCGTTTTGTGTCTGTTGCTCCGGATTTCCAGCATTTGCAGAATCTCTTTTGTTTAGATAACCGCTGATGTGTTTCCTATCTTGACTTGTCCACGTCAGTTCTATCAATAATCCCAACCAATAATGATCAACTGATCTCAGGTTTGGAAGCTCCAATTGTTCCCAGCCACCCACATCCTCTTGGGGACAGAGAGTTCCAAATTCCAAGATTGTTTGAGTTAAGCAACAGCTTCAAATGCGCTTTGGGAAATCCTTGTTCTGAGCTTCGAACCCTGTATCTTCCTCAAACCCCACCTCCCATCAAACTCTTCACAGTGACATAATCCCTGGCCCTAACACTAGTACACCCTCTTGTTCGGATCTCATGACCTGCACTCACAGTGAACCTCTCCCCCCACCTTTGTCAATTCTATCTGCCTCCAATCCCTGTAAGAAGTAGTTTCTAGCTGCCCTTTCATATTCCTTAACCACCTACTACTAAGCCATGAAATGGGAGATAAATGGCGTTCCTTAAAGAAAGCAGGATCCTGTACAGGCAAAGCTGACATCTTCAAGTGATTATTCAAGCAAAGCTTAGTCCTACATTATACAGCAACCCCCACCCAATCTTCCAATCCACATCCAGAAGAACATCCTTGTAATTCCAACCTTATCATAACAAAAATGACCAAAAGAGGTGAGAAACATATCGAAGACCTCTGCTTACCTGAAGTACAGGTGGAACCTCTTGACATTTGGTTACCTTTGTTAACTCGCTGACTTTAGAGTGCAGACACTTGAGCTTCTCCCCTTTGCTTTGGACCTCAGACTAGATGCCAATGAAAGAGAATGGAGTGTCACTCAAACAAGATGCTGGAAGTCCAAGCAACACACTCAAAGTGCTGGAGGAACTCAGTAGGCCAAGCAGCATCTATGGAAAAAAGTACAGCCGACGTTTTGGGCTGAGACCCTTCATCAGGTATTCTTTTCCATAGATTCTGCCTGGCCTGCTGAGTTCCTCCAGCATTTTAGGAGTGTCACTCAGTCAGTGACTGGGTTATATCACTAGCAGCCTCAATGTACTTTGAGCAGAAGTGATCTCGAAGCTCGGAAGAGTGGCATTAAGTTATTGAGCCCATAAGAGCTTAGTGTTTGGAAATACAACATGATTTTAAAAAGGGGCTAGAAGAGAAGGGATAGTGCTAAAGTTTTAATGAAATCATCCCACACTAATCAAACCAAATTGAGGGACAATGGGAGAGAGAGGGCAGGATTCCATTGATGGCATAAAGAGAAGAATGGTGTTGGACAAATTGCAAACACAAGCAAAACCAAGAGATAGTAAGATGACTTGACAGAATTACTGATTGTAAGATTACTGAATACAGGGCAAATTTCCATTTGCAGGGATATCAAATCAGGAGCCAATATGGAAGTTAGGAGAAATTCTAACCCATCAAATAGTTATTATGTAGGATTTTCTACCATGGTGTAGATACATTTGAAAGGAAGTGGGCTGACTACAAGGAAGAAAGGAACGGAAATGTATTCAGATCTGGCATGACTGATAGAACAAAGTAGGAAACAAAAAGATCTGCAAAGTCATCTGGTCTGAATTTCTGAGTTCTTCATTGACTCTTGTTTAATTCTAAAACATCTCCAGTACACAGGGCTATCCAGCTGGAAAAGGGCAGAAGACACTGTAAGCCCTTCTCGGTACCAACTCCACCACATACCAGGATGGGATTTGTCTGCTTGGTCACGTCTCTTACCACTTGTTGGATGTTAACTCAAAAGGACGGTGGTTGTGTTATGAGCCATTAACGTTGGTTCTCAAAGCTTTGGTGTTTCCAAAGGGCCTAATGCAAAATGGCAAAAGGAGCTCATCCTGAAAACTGAGGTTTTAGAGACACAATCACCATTTCAGGACATTGCACAATTTACACTTTGCAGCTATTGTCAAAAAATCCAATAACAATAATCCAATTTACTGTGAGGCTTCTTGCACTGAGCAGACTAGATAATCTCCACTCCAAAATACGTTTGTTAGTTGGAACTGACAATTTGACTGATCTGCCTGTATGTCACATTGTACACCCGGAAAATCAGAACACTGGCTTTCACTCAGCTGAGTGAAAAGCCAACGGGCAACACCAACAATTGCTTGCATTAACTTAAAAGTCAAACTTTGTTGTTTACCGGAATTACACTAGTGTGATTTACCTGGAAGTCAAGCAATCTCATTTCCATTCTCTGACTGTCATTCAGATTGCTGATCATTTCATTTAGTTCAGAGACGCAACCCTTGGACCAAGTGTCTATCTCATCTCCAATGTTCAGCACATCCTCCCACAGTGCAAGGCCAGAACTTAGCTTTTCAATGTCGGCATCCAGTCTCTCAGACATCTGCAAAGAATGGTTCAAGTGCATTGCTATTAATAAATTCGAAATATGACAAAATCTCCCAGCTCGATCGATTACTTGCATCTATACATTATCAGCTAAACATTTCTAAGTATGCGAAGGTTGATGAATGATTCTGTAACTCGTAAGATCAAACAATTTAGAGTTTGTTTTCCAGCAGTCGAAGGAGTTTCAGGCAAGCGTTACAAGTGTCTCCCTCATTTGACCCTCACAGCGTCATTACACTACTGTTTCCTTTGACTTCCCCAGCAGAACTACAAGAGAAACATTGGTAGGAAAAAGCTGTGGGACCAAGATATGCTCTAGACAGCTGTGCAAAGGCAATAACGTGAAAGAAGAACTGACATTGTATCTGAGACTTCTTTCTCACTGCATTCGACAAAAGGTTCAAATAGCATTTCTGTGGATCATTCTTACATCTAGCCATTGGTCCAAGATGTTGTTCAGATCATCTTTGAGTGGGTCCAAGTTACAGCCATGAATTCTCTTCAGTTCAGCCAACAGCTGTTTGCCTTTCACTGTGAAACCATCCAGTTGCTCCTGACTCCCGAGTAACTCAGCCTTCACCACTTCATGCTGTCCCACAAACAAAAACAATCAGAGAAAGGCTTTAGTCATAGTCATAGTCATACTTTATTGATCCCGGGGGAAATTGGCTTTTGTTACAGTTGCACCATAAATAATTAAATAGTAATAAAACCATAAATAATTAAATAGTAATATGTAAATTATGCCAGGAAAAGTCCAGGACCAGCCTATTGGCTCAGGGTGTCTGACCCTCCAAGGGAGGAGTTGTAAAGTTTGATGGCCACAGGCAGGAATGACTTCCTATGACGCTCTGTTTTGCATCTCGGTGGAATGAGTCTCTGGCTGAATGTACTCCTGTGCCCAACCAGTACATTATGTAGTGGATGGGAGACATTGTCCAAGATGGCATGCAACTTGGACAGCATCCTCTTTTCAGACACCACCATCAGAGAGTCCAGTTCCATCCCCACAACATCACTGGCCTTACGAATGAGTTTGTTGATTCTGTTGGTGTCTGCTACCCTCAGCCTGCTGCCCCAGCACACAACAGCAAACATTAGAAGACATTTAGAAGATATTTAAGCCTGCTGTCAGCTACCTGGCTAGACCTTTTGCAGGGATTTGCTGTCAAGAGATCAGTGGAAAGCCCAAGGTAAGGAAGCTAACCACCAACACAGAACTTTATGCAGGGACTTGCCTCAACCTCACTCCAAGTTCCTCCAGGACAAAGTACAAGATCCCAAGGAAATAAAATGCCACCAGATTCAGACAAACACCAATTTTGTAACACACCATGGGATTATTTCTCATGTGACCTGTAGGGCTGCTCAGGTTTTGAAGTCTGTCACCCATGTATATGCATCTTTTGATGCCCAAACAAAGAAGGGTTTACAAAGTTCTCCAAGTTAGGTAGTATCACATCTGTGCTTGTGTTACAACACGATGAAATGTCACTTCATTATCCAACACTACAAGTTAAAGCAAGGCCTCACACTCAGACAATGAATACAGGTTTTTCTGAATAGATATCAGTGAGGAATTGTCCAAGCTGAACTAACAACCGCCAAACATGAGGAAGGACCTTCAACTGATAATTTCCTAAAATGTTACATTCCAAGTTTAATTTTGTGAAGTTGTATAGCAAAGAGAGGGCAAACAGATTATGCTGTTATATTTTAAAAAATTAAAAATTGAAAAAAAAACAGGGAAATATCCCTAAATCAGTGTTTGTGTGATATGACTGTGTAACATTATGTTTTAATTCTACAGGGCTTCTACAAGCAGGAAATTATGGTAAAGGGGTTAACATGGCACTTACCCTGGACAATGTTCTCCTCAAGTCTTCTTGATCCAGCAGACTGGATTTGATCACAGCTACAGCTTCTGAATTTTCAATCACTTTGAGAAGAGCAGACTTGGAATTCTGATAATCCCTCATGAGGGCAACCAGTAAACTGCCTTGATCCTGACTGTTAGGAGAAACAGTAAATCAATGTAGAGATTGAAGACATTTCACTTATACATGCCACAGGAAATCAGAAACCAGCATCTTGAAAGAGAACTTTATTGAGATCTTTTTTCAATCATCTGCAGTAATATTGCCAGAAAATTCAGAGCACGAGCATAATTATTTTGCCAAAGTCCAGGAGGAAGACTGAAAGACATGTTCCACCAATCCCTCATTGAAAATATACCTCACAGTCAAACCTGTGATGAGAATCCAGTGAATTAATTCAGAAGGTTTTTAGTCACATTCCCCAAATTGGCAAACACTTCTAGTGGTTCCTACAACTTGTAAGATCTTCATTAAATGTACGTGTACAGACCTGAGTTGGGTTGGGTTCACAGCTCTGTGGGGAGGGATAGGGTGACGGCTTCCACAACAGCAACCTGAGGTAGCCCCAGGAACCCTTGCAATTTTCATAAATCACCAGAGACACACTGTCCAATGCAGGGAGTCCCATGCCCACAGTTCAAAGTTCAAAATAAAATTTATTATTACAGTACATGTCACCACATACAACTCTGAGATTATTTTTCCTGTGGGCATACGCAGCAAAACTACGGAAAAGTAACTGTAAATAGAATCAATGAACTGTGCAAATGCAAATAAAAATAAATAATGTGAATGAAATATAGTGACACGATAAAAAGCCCTTGAAGGGAGATCATCAGTTGTGGGAACACCAGATATAGAATGACTGTAATTATCCTCTTTTGTTCAAGAGCCTGATGGTTGAGGGGTAGTAACTGTTCCTGAACCTGGTGGTCTGAGTCCTGAAGCATCTGTACCGTCCACCTGATGGCAGCAGTGGGAAAAGTGCATGGCCTGGGTGTGAGGTCTTTGATGATGGATGTTGCTTTTCTATGGTAACGTTACATGTAGATGTGCTCAATGGTTGGGAGGGTTTTATCTGTAATGAACTGGGCCAAATCCACTACCTTTTGTAGGATTTTCTGCTCAAAGGCATTGATGTTCCCATACCAGGCCGTAATGCAGCAAGTCAGCACACTTTCCACCTCATATCTATAGAAGTTTGCCAAGTTTTTTGATAACATGCCTAATCTTCACAGACTCTTGAGGAAGTAGAGGCACTGTCATGCTTTCTTTGTAATAATATTTATATGATGGGTCCAGGACAGGTCCTCTGAGATAGTGACATCCAGGAACTTAAAGTTACTGACCCTCTCCACCTCTGATCCACCAATGATTACTGGCTCATGGACCTCTGGCTTCCCTCTCCTGAAGTTTACAGTCAGTTCCTTGGTCTTATTGACAATGAGTGAGAGATTGTTGTTATTATTTTCAATCTCCCTCCTGCATGCTGATTCATCTCCACCTTTACACAACAGTAGTGTCATTAGCAATCTTCCCTAAACGTCAACTTGCAGTGGTGAGGAAGGCAGATGCAATGTTAGCATTCATTTCGAGAGGAATAGAATATAAAAGCAAGGACGTAATGCTGAGGTTGTATAAGGCATTGGTCAGACCACACGGAGTATTGTGAAGAGCTTTGCGCCCTTTATCTAAGAAAAGATGTGCTGGCATTGGAGAAGGTCCAGAGGAGGTACACAAGAATATTCCAGGGAATGAAAGGGTTAATGTATGAGGAGTGTTTGATGCCTCTGGACCAGTATTCACTGGAGTTTGAGGAAGGATGGTGCGGGAGGGCGACTTCTCTCAGGTCATCTGCGAAACAGTTAAATTCTTCCTATTCTAATGTCTCTAGGTTCATTTTCAGGGTGGCTGGGGCCCAGCAGGATCTTGACACACAGTGACACAAAGCTGCCGTTTGGCACAGTGGTGTGTTCCCATTATTCGAGTTTGCTGATCGGCTGCATTTTTTTTTATATCCAGGTTCGGCCTGAAGTCAGGAGCTTTTGAGGCCCTGTCCAGCCCCTGTGGACACGAATTCCCACCAGTGTTATGAACGGAAGTGCAGTATGAGCCAGAACATTGAATTCAGTGTGAGTGGGTGTCAGAGGGCTCTGCACTTGGTGTGTGTGTGTGTGTGTGTGTGTGTGTGTGTGTGTGTCTGTGTGTCTGTCTGTGTCTGTGTGTGTGTGTGTATCTCTCTCTCTCTCTCTCTCTCTCTCACACACACGCACACAATGGCAAGAGAGAGTTTGCTGCCAATGCCTGAATTGGGGAACGCAAAATATAAAGCAATGCTTCAGACTGACTAACATCGGAATAACGTCTGAGGTTTCCCTTTTCGCTGTGAAAGCAGCAATATGTCTCTCCCTTGTTAGTGAGAGAGAGAGAGCCTGTGGGATGTCAAAACTGTTGGAGTGAACAGTTGGTTTTTGCTCTACTGCAGACCATGGACTCTCTTTGGGGCCTTTGCTGTTGCTGGCATGGTGGGTGGTGGGAATGCTGATGCCAATGCCAGAATAAGTGGGGGGACAGGGAAGGGGTTGTTGATGCTGCTTGTGTATGGGAGGGAGGGGGCACGGGGCTTTGGAGTTCTTACGTTTTTTCTGTCATTCATTCTTTGTGGATTTTCTTCTGTTTCAAGATGTCTGTGGAGAGTTAAGAATTTCAGCTTGTATATTGTGTACATTCTCCAATTTAAATGGAACTATTGAATGAGGGAGTGATCTCATAAAAAACATATCAAGTATAGAAGGGCCGAGATAGAGTAAATGTGGAGAGGGTGTTTCCTACACTTTGTGAATCTAGGACCTGAGGGAACAGCCTCAGGACAGAGGGACGTCCCTTTATTACAAAGGTGAGGAGGGATTTATTTAATTAGGATATAATAAATCTGTGGAATTCAATGCCACAGACAGCTACAGGGGCCAAGTCATTGGATATATTTAAAACAGAGGCTGATAAGTTCTTAATTAGTCAGACCATCAGAGGTTGTGGAGAGAAGGCAGGAGAATGTGGTTGAGAAGGAAAATAAGTCAGCCGTGATGGAATGGTGGAGCAGACGCGATGGGCTACTGGCCTAATTCTGCTCCTAATCTTATGGTCATCAACAGGGTCAGCATATATCGTCCATTCCTAATTGCCCTTGACAGCAGCTTTCATGAGCTACTGCAGTTCTTGTAGTACTACATTGAACTCCTCAGCCTGGACTCAAGGGTGAGCTATCACTGCAAAATATGTAGCCTTTGACTTGCACTTACAGCCACACGATTTACGTGGCAGGACTATTTACACCCAGTGTATGTTCATGGTCTCCTGCAGCTGTAGCCCGTCCACTTCAAAATTCAACACGTTGTGCATTCAGAGATGCTCTTCTACACACCAATGTTGTAATGCAAGGTTGTTTGAAATACTGCCGTTTTCCTATCAGCTTGAACTAGTCTGGCCATTCTCCTCTGACCTCACTGATTAACAAGGTGTTTACACCAACACAACTGCCACACACTGAATTTCTTTTGTCTGTTTTTTTTTTTGCATCATTCTCTGTAAGCTCTAGAGGCTCTTGTGCATGAAAATCCCAGGACATCAACAGCTTCTGAGATATGCAAACCACCCTGTCTGGCACCAACAATCATGCCATGATCAAAGGCACTTAGATCACATTTCTTCACCATTCTGACATTTGGTCTGAACAGCAACAGGACCTCTTGACCATGTCTGCATGCTTTCATGCTTTAAGTTGCTGTCAGATGATTGGATGATTAGGTATTTCTGTTAACGAGCAGGTGTACAGGTGTACCTAATGAAATGGCCAACAAGTGTACTTTCCTTTGTTATGGTGAACCACAGGAATTCAACGTAGAGAGATTTGGCGGGGGCAATGCCATTGACTGTCAGGTGTTGGTGGTTAGACTCTATATTGTAAGGTGATTAGCTGGCTCTCTGTGACATGTCCACTATGCAGATTTCAAACATAAAGCAGGTTTCAAATCTTAATGCAACCAATTTGCCCGTATGCTTTAGGGAAGAATATTTGCTGTCCTGTCCCGATCTGTCCTATTAGCATCTGCATTCCCCACACCACACCTCTTCATAACTCTCTCAAGGAGCCTCAGAAAACCACTTGCTTGCACAATGGCATTCGAGGATCAGCAGCAAATGTTAGAATTGGTAATGTTGCTCACATTACAATGAATAAAGGAAATATTAATTTGTGACATGCTCAGAAGATATAGAAATAATCAGCTGCCCATGTACAGTTAAATCATCTGCACTGACTTGGGTAACTACTGTTAAATTTGCTTGAAACGTAGCCTAAGAAACTATAATGTTACAAAAGTGCTTTATTCAGTTAGTCTGAAAATAAAAGTAACTGAAGTTGGTCATGAATCAGTGAGATAAGAGTCTGGCCTTCCAGAAAGGGCTTCTGGTAAGATGACAGCATACACAGACACTGCAGCTTCTCTTGGTCCAACCAAAGATACGATTGTTTGTCCTTTATGTCTATTTTCACAATTGCGAGACATTGCTGGGTACTAAAGACATGAAATACCGCAGGTCTATCCTGCTAGCGAGTTGGTGGATAGCAGCAGAGCTGGATCTGCTGTGCATCATGCCGCAGCCTGCTCCAGCCACCCAGGAAAGCAGCACTGCATGAAGGCAGGGCGCACTCCAATCGTCTTGGATGTTCTTGTGCAGGTGATCGCAAGATCCTGTTGGACATTGCTAATGTAGAATACTGCAAAGTCTGATTCATTGGCAAGACCGACAGTGGGGGGATCTGCGTGGCCTTGGTCATTGTGTTACCTGTTGCAACCACCAAGGAAGGAGGTGTTGGAACTGGGTGTGTGCCATTGGATTCCACACTGGGTTGCAGGCTGGTTCCCCCTGTTGGTACTGCCCTCCAGGGCTCGCTCGGTGGGAGACAAGCTAAATTGCATTCGTCTGCAACTACGCTATGTGATATGAGGAACTGCTGGGGCCTGTTCTTGCAGAAACATGGCTCCAGGACAATATCCATGCACCATCAACCTACAGGTCATGACACTCAGGGACTTGGGCTAAATAATTTTTGTAACTGTGTTATCCTGTTATGATTATATGTGTTATACGTGTTGTGTGTGACTTTAGGTTCTGCGTTTTGCACCTTGGCTCCGAAGGAACATTGTTTTGTTTGCAACACATACAAAAAATGCTGGTGAGCACAGCAGGCTAGGCAGCATCTATAGGAAGAGGTACAGTCGATGTTTTGGGCTGAGACCTTTCGTCAGGACTAACTGAAAGAAGAGATAGTAAGATCCCTTTCAAATCTCTTACTATCTCTTCTTTCAGTTAGTCCTGATGAAGGGTCTCAGCCCGAAACAGCAACTGTACCTCTTCCTATAGATGCTGCCTGGCTTGCTGCGCTCACCAGCACTTTTTGTGCGTGTTGCTTGAAATTCCGGCATCCGCAGATTTCCTCGTGTTATTGTTTTATTTGGCTGTGTACAGGTGTATGGTTGAATGACAAACTTGAGCTTCCAATTTCATTCATTTGATCAGTACATACCATTGATCAGTTTTATCACCCTCATACCACTGACCAAGTCAACCATCTTTGAGTCATTGGTAAGCTCACCATTCAGCTATTACCAATTTGTTTAATTGTCCTTATTGACCAGTTTTATAGGACTTAGGTCACGGATTACTTTAACCATCATTTGTTTGGCTTTACTCTTGTCATTAATTAGTTTTACAGTATTCACCTCAATGATTAGTTTAACAGTCAATGTGTTGGTTAGATTTACAGTTACTGATTAGTTTAACCATCTTCACCACATTGATTAGTTCAATTGTCTTCATGTTTAGTTTATCTGAACTTGGAATCATAGGCTTATAGCAGTGGCTTACAATAGTCATGTCCAAATTAGTTTTACAGTAGACACATCATAGGTTGGCTCTACTGCACTCAAGCCATGGATCAGTTTTACAGTACTCACACATCATTGATCAGCTTTTTGGTGTCATTCCAGGTCACTTCCAGCAAGTTAATTTCTTTCTCAGCTTCCGCAGCCAGAGACTTGTCCTTCTCAGCAAGCTGTTTAGCTTTATCCATCAGCCAGTGCAACTCATGCTGCTGGGAGTTGAGATCTTCCTCCAGCTGACTGAACAGCCTCAACCTGTGTAAGAACAGGGTAGCTTCCGTTAGTACTGGGCATTTCCTCAAAGCCCAGACCTACTAACATGCTTTAGCTGATGATCTTCCTGTGTTCTGGAATTCCAATAAACTGCATGACTGAGCCAGAGAAGAGGCAGGAGAGATTTGCTTTGCAGGGCTTGAGTTATAAGGGAAGGTTGGATAGGCAAGAACTGTGTTTCCTGTTGTGGAGGAAGTTGAGGGATGAACTTACAAAGACGTATAAAAGCATTAAGGTAGATCATCACAGTTTTTTTCTCAGGACAGGGCAGTCTAAAATTAGAAGCATTGGTTGAAGGACAAAGATTTGAAGAGGATTTCAGGGGGGTGTTTTTCACACAGAGAACGATGGGGATAGGGAATGGGCAGAGATGATAGAGGTGGGTATGAGTTCACTCTTTTAAAAAATCATTTAGATAGGTACATGGATATGAAAGGCCAAACACAAGCAAATGGGACTAGCTCAGATAGACATCTTGGTGGCATGGATGATTTGAGTTGAAGGGCCTATCTCCATACTCTATGATTTTCATTCCCCCTCCAACCCCCACCTACCTCCCCGCTCCAGGTGCCCCAGTTTTCTCCTATACTCAAAAGGTATGCTGGCTGGTAGATTGATTGTCAACCATAAATTACCTTGAGGAATGGGTGGGTGGGCAGGAGTTAGGGATGTAAGAGGAGGGGAGGTGAAGGGCATAGGAAGGAGCTTACAGGGAAAAGGCTGGGGAATGGGTCTTAATGGGCTGAATGGCCATCTTCCATATTTTAAGGAAATGTGAAGAATTAGTACCAATCAGCCCTGAAAACATGTTTCCTTACGTGATTCCTGAATGGCCATCCATGGAGATTATACTCCTCATCCAAAAGGAATACTTGAATTACATATTCTGAATCTCACCTTCACAATTAATTGATGCATAGTTACTGTTGTAATGTTGGAGATACACAAGACAGCAGAGTGATAGTCACCTGGTCTTGGTGATGTTAATGTAACAGCAACCACCAGTCTGATCTTTGATATAGTTGTGCAGACGTCTTGAACCCAATTTACGGAGTGGAAAGGGTCTCTACTTAAAATTTCTTCTGAAAGGGCAGCACCTCCAGTAGGGAGAACACTTCCTCAGGATTGTCAAGTCTCAGTATTTATGCCCATGGCACCGTGTGGGACAATGAGCTAACAACCATGCAATTCAGAGGCAAGGGTCCACACTCAACAGAGGTCTGGCTGACCTAATGTAATGATTCCTCTGTTCCAATGATGGTGAATACTTGAATCATTCCAAAAATAAACTTTTGAATTAATTTTAAATCTATTTCAGCCTTTCAAAATACAGGTATGTCCGAGTCTTGTCCATGAAACACACACAAAATGCTGGGGGAGCTCAGCAGGGCAGGCAACTTGCTGAGTTCCTCCAGCATTTTGTGCGTGTTGCTTGGATTTCCAGCATCTGCAGATTTGCTGGTCTTGTCCCCAAACCTGTCTTTGTAAGTTAACCTTGTTAGCCCCAATAGAATTTTTCACTGTGCTCTCACTAAGGTCAATGGATTTTCCTCAACAACTGTGTCTAAACTGAAATCAGAATCAGAATCAGGTTTAATATCACCAGCGCATGTTGTGAAATTTGTTAACTTTATGGCAGCAGTACAATGAAATACGTGATACATAAATATAGAGGGAAAAAACTGAATTACATTATATATATATATATATATATATATATATATATACCTATTAAATAGTTTAGATAAAGTAAGTAGTGTAAAAAAAGCAGAATAAAATAGTGTACCTGTGTAGATCAAAACAACGCTCTACACAAGCAATGCTTAACTTCCCTTTGCACTCTGATGATGGCCAATATTGAAATGGATTTTGTGATTACTTTTAGTTAATAGGCTTTCATGTGGATTTCAAAATTCTCTACAGCTCCTCCACTTCTTGCCAATAAGACAAGTGGACAAGTGACATGTGGCTAGATAATCCCACTTTCAGTTCCATTGCCAGAGTTCAGTATATTCCCTTAGTCCACGAATCCTTGTGCTTCCTGATTCCAACATACAACTAAATAACTCTCACATAGTGTCATGTGGAAATGGGATATGCAATGCAATATTTGCTAAGAGCTGTGATCCTCAGTCCCTCTTGAGATCCCTGAGATTCACACTGTCACATACAGCCAAACAAAGCACATATCTCCAATACTCTCTCCAATTATCAATCCACACAGATGAAGCTGTTTGCTGACCAAAATGCCAGGATAGTACTAAATACTTTCAGTAGAGTAAATTGAAGAGGTCCCAGTTTGGAAGATGACTTCAGTGGAACCACTGCAAAGTACAACATGCTTTTATTGTGCTTTAGAGCTACAGAGAAGGAGCAAGTCTGTCCTTCTTGATGGTTTTTAGACCAGTACAGCACAACCAAGTCACAGAAACAGACAATCAGTTCAATCTGATCTGGTTGAGGAAATATTACGGGCAGACATGCAGGAGCACTGTCTTCTTCAAATTGTGCCCCAGGATCTACACAGACATCTGGCAAAGCAAATGTAGTCCTGGTTTCACACATTATCTGAAAGGCAGCACCTTCAACATTGCACCACTCCCTTACAAATGCACTGAGGCACTGGCACAGATTATTTGCTCAATTATTTAGAATGTGATTGTGTCCTCAACCTCTCAGTTCTGGAAGCTATTTGGGAGGTTCTGAACTCATGGAGGATGCTATTCAAAAGTGTGCTATTGCATTCTTTATCCCGCGCAAACCAATTACCAACAAACTCCATCAAAAGCAAAATGTGAAATCATGCACAGAATTCCATTGGAGGTTAACGACTGTATAATGATCCATGCAAAGCTTACATTGAACGCATTCTTTCCATGAAGGTAAAGTGAGATGACTCAATAGACATTTAAAATAAATCAACGGTCAGCTTATTGAATTGAACTGAATGTTCCAGATTTGCAGTCTTATTTCGATGTTGTACAATTGATGAATTCCAATTTTACTTTATTTCTGGTTGAGTCAACCAGCTCACTGTTGATGACAGAGTAAGTGCTACAGTGATCTCTTTTGGTCTTTGTGGAAGTGGTGAAATAAACTCTGTGTGTCAGAGTTATGTTTAACATGCAGTCCAATCCAATGGCCGAAGGCAGCATGAGGTTTAAGTCCCTCAAGCTTAGATTCTCAGCACGTTGCTGTTCCACAGCTCCTGACTGCTGCTGCACAGCAAGGCAACCCAACGGGACAAAGTTTACAAAGGGTTATCTTAAGGGAACATTAAGCTTACTCTCTTTTCAACAATTTGGAATTAAACACAAGTGGTATGAACTTTGTTGTTTCTAACAGCTGAAGAGATTCATTTTAGAACTGTGTTTGCCCATTTGTGTCCACAGCCCACATCCAACCCCCCTATAGCCCCTTCAGTATATTCACCTGAGTTGCAAAGCTGGTACATTCAGTTCTTTTAAACCCTCGTGGTCTGCCCTTTCTTCAATGTCCTCGATGCTCTTCAGCAACTGCTCCTTGCGCTCTTTAAATGATCTCCACAGGGAGTTAAGTGCTTCTGCCTCACTTTGTTTGGTTCCCAGGAGTTTCTGAGCAGATTCTAGTTCTGCTTCAAGTCCTTCTGCCAACGCCCTACAGGAGGTCCTCGAGTCTGATCCTGTGGCCTTCAGGTGACACTGGGCTTTGCTGGTAAGTGCATCAAGGGCTGTAGCCTGTAATTCCAATTGTTTGATGTCTGGAGTTACGTCACCCAATTCCTTTTCCAACAGCTCTGTCTTCACTCTGTCCCAGTTACTTGCCATCTCAACGGTCTTTATAATCCGGTGGAGAACATTCCCTGCAACTCTGTGGGTTTCCAGGAAAGAAGCCAGCTGTTTGAGGACCTCTTTCCTCCGCTCAACAACCTCATTGGCCTCCTGGAAGAGCTGAAAGCACTCCTCGGTCCTACTGTGGAGACGCTGGTCCTGTGGCTCACTGGTGGAGCACAGATGGTCCACCTGGTCCCTCAGGCTCTGCTGCTCAGCACGTTGCTGCTCCACGGCTCCTGACTGGTCCTGCACAGCAAGGCAATGGAACACGGATTACAAAGGGTTAACTGATAGGGACAGGGTTGCAAAGGGGATGGAAGTCAGGCAGAGGTTAACTAATGGCCTTATATTTCCTCACAACATACCATGGAGTTTATGCTGGCCCCCACTGCAATCCCATTGCATCTTTCATTTCCCTTTCACACATCCATTAACAACAAAAACCCATCCGACCCTTACATTCTTCTTCCATTCTGCTGCACCACAGACAGTATAGAATAGGCAATTAACCTACCAACTCTTATTCCTTTCGGATATGAGAGGAAACCAGAAATCCCAAGGGAACCCACAAAGTCAAAGGGAGAACTTCCAAGCTTCACACAGGCACCACCAGTGGTCAAGATGAAACTCGGGGTTGACCTGACTTGAAACCCACGTTGCCGAGACAATACTCCCACGCAGGTTAGACCTCTATCACAGAAGCTCAAACCCTGGGAGAAGTTTATTCAGCCTGTCACATCCATTCTAATCCAGGTCTTCACCCACTGTAGCCTTGAGGATTATCTGTTCTATACTGGAATGGGTCTCAAATGAGGTCATTAATGTAAAACAGCCCAGGGCTGAATGGGAATACAGTACTATAGCCACTGGTATCCCTGTCATACAGTTGTGGTGACCTGGGTTCGATTCTGACCTTGGACACTGCCCTCATGGAGATTGTAACTTTTCTCTGTGGCAAAATGGTTTCCCTCTGTTTAGTCAATGGCCAAAAGGCATGTTTGTGGCTACTATAAACTACTCCTGTGTAGATGCATGGTGAGAGAATTAGGAAAGAGTTTAGTTTTAATTAGAGATAGAGCATGGTAACAGGTTCCCACCCAATGAGTCCATGTTGCCCAATTACATTCTTGTGACCTACTAGCCTGTATATCTTTGGAACGTGGGAGGAAACCAGAGCACCTGGAGGAAACCCATGCAGTCACAGGGAGAATGAATAGACAACAGTGAGAATGAACCCGGGTCACTGGCACTGTAATAACATTACACTGACTGCTATGCTACCGTGCCATCCCTAATGGGCATGTGAGGGAGAACAGTCTGAGGGGAAGTAACTGGGTGAATGGGATTTAACCAATCGTTCTGTTAGCTGGCATAAACTGATGCACAAATCAGTCTCTTCTCTAACTTAAGAACATAAGAAAAAATGCTTTACTCTTGACTCTTTCAAATAATAACAATATCCTCCCGCGCCCCACTGGCACTTCAGGTGGCAACCTTGCCATTTCTTTTAGCACTTGTCTATTTTACAAGGTCAAGTTGCTAGCTTGATACTCAACCTAGCACAGATGGAAAGCATGCGAGGAACCGGGCGAATTCAAACCCAGGACTACTCGCCTCAAAGTCTGGTGTGGATGCCACTACACCACTGGCCATCTCCTAGAAACCGGGTTAAAATCAATGCCAACAATGCGGGCACAAGTTGAGACCACATTCAATACTTTGTGTATAACCCGTGTTCTTAATCACACCCCGTCAAAAGCAATCATAAATTTTAGTTTGCACTTACACACACATTACCTGACAGAATTTTGCTCAGAAGTGAGGTACAAAAATGTGGGCTAAACATTTGCCTCTGCCACAATCTCACTGCGTGTTAGTCATCTGTTCCATTCCTCTGAAAGCTGAAAGACCTTTAACTCCTCTGCCAGTAGGACCACACCTGCATTACAGTGAACTTGCTGCCTAGCTGAACGTCAGTGGCAGAGGTGACCAGGTGCTGAGCTGCTTCATGTCACCCCTGAGGACGCACACCATGAGCCGGTTCGCTTGCCCATGAATGATCATTTCATTTACTGGTATTTACTCGGCAATTAACTGCTACGTGAGCTGAATGCAGTCTCCAGAGGGTCTGGAAAGGCCTACCATAATCACCAAGGCCATCAGTACTTTTGTTGCCTTAGGTTCGATACTTGGATGTGGAGATGGAAGGATAGAGGAATCATTATCTTCTCATTTAATCAATGCCCACAGTAGAACCGCTAACATGTAATCTCCCTGCAGTCCACAGCACAAATGATGTGTAAGTGTATATGTGAGAAACAATAAAGAGAGAATCAGCATATTTTTGGAGCGTTCATCTCAACCCAGAGTGTCCATGAACATCCCGCACTGACCATGAAGCACTGATGGGGTCAGGTCATACTGTCCCTTTGTCTGCCTGCAATGCACTTTGCTCTGGAACTGCAACACTCCATTCTGCACTCTATTCTTTGTGTACTTATGCCTGGATGGTACACGAAACAAAGCTTTTCAGGTATCCTGTTGCACATTACTATATGTGCAGCAACACAGGCTACCACTGTCTACATCCCCTCCTTGCCCTGCACCTCCCATCCACACCTCCACATACCAACTGCTTTCATCCCGATCTTCAGCTCCCCCAGCCTCCACCCTCCACCAACTCCCCAGTCATCATGGACCCACCTTCACTACTGAGCAGGCGAGAAGGGATCAGGGCTCAGACATGGCAAAGCACTGAGACCAGAAGGTGTGAACCGCCCCTCCCTCCCACCCAAGGTCCTGAAGGACTGTGTTCTGAGCAGTTGTTTGGAGTTCTCCAGCACATTTTCAATCTGAGTCTCAGTATGGAAAGGATCCCGACTGTGTGGAAAACATCACTTCTGGTCCTAGTACCCAAGGAAGGCCAACCAAAAGTCTCGAATGACTACCGTCCAGTGGCCCCAATCTCACACTCATGAAGACCCTAGAGAGGTTGGTCCTGGCTCACCTCCAAGCCCTGGTCAGATCAGCTCTCGATCCCCTGCAGTTTGCCTACCAGGAGCACATTGGAGTCAACGATGCTGTCATTTACCTGCTGAACAGAGCCTACTCCCATTTGGATAAGCAGGGCAGCACTGTGAGGATCATGCTTTATTGCTGGGGAAAAGCACCCATTCTCTGCAGGTTGGCACTTCCATTGTATCCTGGATAATGCACTAACTGACTGGCAGACCACAGTTTGTGCGGCTTCAGAGCTGTGTGTCAGACACGGGTATAAGCAGCACTGTGGCTCCACAGGGGATTGTATTGTCTCCTTTCCTGTTTACCTGTATACCTCGAACTTTAGATACAACACCGAGTCATGTCATCTGCAGAAATTCTCTGATGACTCAGGAATAGTTAGGTGTATAAAGGGAGGACGGGAGAATGAATACAGAGCCCTGGTGGAGGACTTCGTCAAATGGTGCAAGCTGAATCATCTGAAGCTCAATGTCCTGTGGAGACGGAGGTCCTTTGGAGTATGCAGGCCTCTTCTTCACATGTTCTACCAGTCTGCTGTTGCCAGTACAATCTTCTGAGGTGGTGTGCTGGGGTAATGGCATCAACACAGATGATGCCAAAGGGCTCAATAAACTGATAAGAAAGGACGGCTCTGTTATAGGATTCAAACTGGACACACTGGAGGCTGTGGTAAAACAAAGGACCCTCTGGAAAATCCTGGCAATTCTGGACAATGTTTCTCACCTTCTGCTTGCCACCTTGGCTAAACAGAGGAGCACTTTTAGTAATAGACTAAGATACCTGTGCTGCCTTTTGAGGTCATTCTTACCCTTGGCCATTAGGCTCTATAATGATTCAGCCTATAGCCAGGGAAGTGATGACCTCTTCCTGTTAGATTGTATATGGAAACTTACTCTTTCTATTTCTCTTCTAATATTTACATCTGTGCACTTGTAAAGCTACAGTGACATTGTAATTTTCTTTGGGATCACAAAGTATCTATCTGTGTGTTTGGGAAAACTTGAAACAAATTTTACACAGCCAGATTCAACAGTTAACAATGTGATGAAGCCAATCGTTTTCAAGTACGAGTTGAAGGTCAAGCTCTGAGATCCTTAGAATTTGTCCAAGAGGGCAGGCAGGAATTCCATCTGGCGTCCCAAAGACAGGATCTCCATCAATTTTTGCCTCCCTCAGCGATGCACTAGAGAATGTGCTCAAGGCTCTGGAGGGTGGCTGGAGCCCGTGACCCTGTGACTCGGGTCATTGCCACCAAACCATGTCGGCACATCTTCTAAGATGTCAGAGATACAAGGTGGGGCGAGGATACCTGAACTTGGGCAGAGTTCACTATGACTCCAAGATAAAACACAGGGGGAAACCTTTGAGCTGTGGTGCACTCTTTAACATAACAATTACTTGTCAGGATAGCCCAGTGGCGAATTTATGAGGTGACTAACCTAAAATTCACGAGCTCAACTTCATTGCAGTGGATTATGAAACCAAATTCAATAAAGGTGCAAACATGGACATATTTGTAAAGAATTTAATGAAGTTGCGTTCCCAACATTAGCCCAAAGAAATGATGATAGTTCAGAGGATAGTTAAGAAAAGTCTAGGACTGAAATCAGGTCAAATTGCCATTAGCAATTTCTGTCATGGCCTGGACCTTGTAAATTCTATTGTTCTCTAATTTTTATACCAGATACCGGGGTAAAACATTATGAAGTGTTTTGACGACACAGCAAGGGGGAGAAATGCTGCTTCCAATGATGAAAAGAAGGTACAGTACTATATGAATCAATGTATCAGTCTGGCTGCCCACATTGTTCTAAAACTTTGTTGATGAAAACTAAGGACCTGCCGTGTTATACCTTTAAGTGATTTAAAGCAGGCTGCAGATCCGTTGGATTTATCTCCGAGGTTGACTGAAGGCCACTCAGAAAGCGATCAACCCAGTAGGAAAATTTTAGCAGCGACTCGTCAAACCGCTGGTGCTTCTCGATCGCCTCCTCAAAGGTGCGAATCCTGTGCGACAAAAGAGCATTTCATTGCCAATACTCAGGGGAGGAACAGAACTGCTCTCTTGTCTGCTTACTGAATAGCACCAGCTTGGGAACAAAGCCTCACACATACCAGACAAGGCAATGACATTGATATCCTTCCTTTAGAAGTCTTTATGGAACCATCAGGATTTTACCCCTCAAAGACAACAGTAATCACGTTAAACCCATGTTTTCTTTGGGAAAAAAAACTGCAGATGTCAGAAATCACAAATAAAAAGCAGAAAATGCTGGATACACTCAGCAGATGAGGAATTTAAAATTTGACATTTTAGACATGAAATTCTTTGCTAAACTTTATTTCCTCAAAAATACCAAGGTTAGATTTAATATCATATTATTTGGGTAACAAATTGTGGTCCCCAGTCTGCTAAAAAAAAACTCCCACATAGTCATTCACTCAGAACAATGAGGTGAGGACTGTGTTACCTTTGAGTGCAAGCCCTGAGGGTCAGCTGAACAAAAAGATTTGTGTCGCGTCATTATCTTTTGTGAGGAGGGAAATACAGAAAAAGAAGTCTTGCATCCTAAAAATACTATCAAACAAATCTGCAGAGTAATATCATAACTCGAGTCAGAAAGAAAATTGCAAAACAAAATTAAAATTTAATGCTTTTTCTTGGTCTTTACCATATATAATAAAAACATTGGCTCAACATATGAAGAGCTGGATTGAGTGAGTCATTACTTATCTGTTAGAATAAGAGAAGTACTACTATTTTACATTTATTTCAGAAACCAATAAAGGAAGCTGAGCTGGCGAGAAACTTCTATACATTGTTTTCATTCTACATCTATAAAGATTCAAAAACAAAGGGTTGAAGATACAAAAACAAAGGGTAAAAGATTTTTAATCAATCCTACCGTTTTTTGACACTGTGTGAGAGACTCTGCCACCTCTTGTCCAGCTGCTGTAAACTTGCTTTCATTGTCTTCAAGTTCTCCTCTGGGGTTGCTTGGTATAAAGTTTTGCTCTGCATCACAAGACCTCTGTGGGCTGACTCCTGGGATGTCACTTCAGCCTGCATGTCCTGTAGACATGATGAAATAGGCAGAACACCATTTAGCATTCCATAGGACCAGGTCTGATTCCAGTTTAACTAAACTGGCGTAGAGAGAAGTCAGGTTCGCAGCTAAAAATCCTTTTTTCCCTTTCAGAATATCCCAGAGCACTTTACAGCTTATGAAGTACTTCTGGAGTCTAATCTCTGCTTTAAATTAAAAAATGCAACAGCTAACTTGGATACATCATGCTCCAACAAACAGCTAGATAATTAGTTTCTGCATTGATAACGGAGTGACAAATATTGATCAGAACACGGGAGTAACAGCAGTGCCATAAGATTTTTCATGTTTGTGTAAGGGGCAGATGAGACCCACTCAGAACTGATTGTCTGGTCTGGTGGACACTAACGTAGCTGACTTGTACCTGAAGCAACTATTTGAAAGGCATATTAGTTGGAACAGCAGGAGTAGGCCACTCGGCCTCTCAAACCTGCTCCACCTTTCAGTGAGATTGTGGTTGATCAGATTGTAATTTTAACTCTGCATTCTTCTCTACAGCAGGAACTTTTCACCCCCTTGCATATCATTAAAGTTATCCCCCTCTGTCTTAAAAATATTCAGACTCTGCTTCCACAAATTCAAATGGAAATGTTTCAAAGGACTCACAACCTCAGAGGAAAAAAAAGCCACAAATGTATCTTAAATGGGGAAACCACTTACATTTATCTAGTGACTTCTGAGATAGAAATTCCCCGACAAGAGGATACTTCCTCTTAACATCTGCCCTGTTAACATCTCAGGATCTTATATGTTACATAGAACATAGAAACCTACAGCACATTACAGGCCCCTCGACCCACAATGTTGTGCCAACCATGTAACCTACTCTAGAAACCGCCTCGAATTTCCCTACTGCATATCCCTATTTTCTGAGCTCCATGTACCTATCTAAGAGGCTCTTAAAAGACCCTATTGTATCCACTTCCACCACTGCCACCGGCAGTGCATTCCACGCACCCACCATTCTCTGTATGAAAATCTTACCCCTGACATCCTCTCAGTACCTATTTCGAAGCATTCTAAAACGATGCCCCCTCATGTTAGCCATTTCAGCCCTGAGAAAAAGCCTCTGGCTATCCACACGATCAATGTCGCTCATCACCCCTCAACCCTGTCAACCCTATTCTCACTCATCTAAACCTCAACAGATACCAACTTAGGAAAACAAAACTTTGGAAACTTTCAGCAACATCTGTGAAGATTCAAGATTCAGGATTGTTTAATGTCAATTCCAATACACAACTGTAAAGGAGAATAAATTAATTGTTACTGTGGACCTGAAGCAGCACAAAAAACACAAAAGATAAAGAACACACCAATAATAAAAACACAATAAATATAAATACATAAGATAGCTTATATACATAGATTGATTGTATGTCCATAAAGAGACGCTAGTCTATGCCATAAGGTGATTGACAAAGAGTAATAAAGTAGTGGTAGAGTTAGCGAGTGGAGGTGTTGAACAGCCTTACTGCTTGGGAAAGTAATTGCTTTCGAATCTGGTGCTCCTGGTGTGGATGCTACATAGCCTCCTCCCTGATGGGAGTGGAACAAGCAGTCCATGAGCAGGGTGGGAGAGATCCTTCATGAAGTTACTGGCCCTTTCCTGGTACCTTTTTGTATACATGTCCTCGTTGGTGGGTAGGCTAGTGTCGGTGATGCATTGGGCAGTTTTGACTACCAGTTGTAGGCCTTCCTGTCCACCGCAGTTCAGTTTCCATCCCAAGCAGTGATGCAGCTTGTCAGGATGCTCTCTACTGTGCATCTATAGAATGAGGTGAGTATGGATGTGCAAGGTCCAGCTTCTCTCAGTGAGAGGCAGTCAACACCCAGGACAACGTTCCAAACAGTTGTTCAAAAAATAATTCATTGTACTGCTGCTTTCGGGAGATTTACTCATTAGAGAGTGTATTGAGAATTATGCCATATTTATCCAAACAAATGGTGATGTAGAATATAATTTACATCAGCTCACCGTGAGTCGGGTTCCACTCTGAACACACAACACAGACAGACTATCAGTTCTACTCCAAGAGAGTGCCTGAAGTCCTCTTATTTAATTGTGGCCTTAGATCATGCCATGTCTGCCCAAAAAAGTGGGTGTAAAGGGCTCGGTGACATTGATTAGAAACAGTAAAAGACCTTCTCCCCAGCATTTTGTCTGACATTTATAAATATCACTGAAATGGTTTATCTCATCATTATCTGATTGTTGCTTTTGGGACCCTGATATATTTCCTTACCAGAACAAGAACCACAGTTCAAAGGGACTTCAGTTATAAAAGATCTTTGAACAACCCAAATTTGTGAAAGGTATTTTATAATTGCAAGATATATTTTTCCCTTTTTAAATATTTATGTGATTCCTAAAATTCTGCTCCTTTCAGAAATTAAAGCATGGTAACCCAAAGGCAGACTTCATTACAGCTTAAATGCAATTGACTCTAATTATCCAAACTGTAAATAATGTTTCTTACATCACAGCAGTGGATATACTTCAAAGATAAGTATTTCAATGACTGAAAAGTGCTCTGGGACAGTTATGTCCTTCTCAGAGATGTTTGTCTTTCTTTCTTATGTCTGAGCCAAGGCGCTGGGAAGTTGGCTCTCCCTCAAGTGAATGAACCAAGATCTCTGGAAACACCAGAAAGGAAATCACCTCTGGTCTAGATCAAAGGGTCACCTTTGACTAGCAACTGGGATTGAGTTGTAACACCTGAGCTGTGAAGCAATGGTGATGGATCCCCTTAATCTGAGTGATCCAATCCTCATGTTGTTGTACAGCACAAAGCCTCAGTACATCACCAACTCTCTAAAGCACTGAAGCATCGCCTGGAGTTTACCTTCAGAGTATGCACTTCATTTTGCAGTTTGGCTTGGTCAGAAGAGATGTAAGGTGACCACAATCCTGTGATTGCTTCATGTTTCTCAAGCCAAGAAGCGAAGCTCGACAGGTCCTTTTCATATCTGACAACAAAAAATATAGGGTTCTTCAAAGGGCCATCAACTTATCAATCACCAAGTACTTAAATTATACACAATTCAGTAATGAAGAACAATGCCTCCTGTCCCTTCCTGCAAGTGCAGCAGACGGCACAACAGAGCAACTCACATCAGATACACAAGAGTGCTTCAGTTATGAATGAGGCTTCTTGGAGTCAATAGATCTAAGTTTCATAGGCAGAGTACAGAATGCAGAAATTCCACAATGCACACTTCGCTCAAAGGTTAACCTCCCCGAAGAATCCTACATTGCAGAACCCACACTCACAACACGCTGGAGGAACTCAGCAGGTCGGGCAGCAGTGTTGCTTTGACCCCAGCATCTGCAGATTATTTTCTATTGTAGAACTCAGCCATTCGACCTCCCAAGCCTCTGTTTGATCTCTGAAGGGGCAATCCAATGAGTCCCTCTCACCTGCTCTCTCACCAAAGCCCTGCAAAATATTCATCTTCACTTGTCAACAGTATTTTCTTCTAAAATATACTGTTGAATTATGCTCGCACTACTCCTTCAGACACATTCTGCAACCAGTTGCAGAAAAGAAAATCTTCCGATTTCTGCTCTTGTTATTTTGTAAATTATCTTAGTTTCTAGTTTCCCACCCATGAAAGCAGACTTCCATTATTTACTCTGTGGAAATCCTTTGCATTTCCTATATTTTCTCATATATTCTTATGATGTAGGGACAACCACAAATCTACACCAACTCTCAGGGCAACCAACGTATTTCCCTTTAGTCCAAAGGTTCCCAACCTGCTGTCCATGGACCCTTTGCTTAATAGTGTTGGTCCATGGCATCACAAAGGTTGGGAACCCCTGCTGCAGGCCATTCCCGCAGATGCTCACTAACTTAGCCCAGTGCTTCTACCTACCCACCTACACTACAGGTACTTTACAGATGTCAAGTAACACACTAACCAGCATGTCCTTTGTGATGGAAAGGGGACTGGAGCATCTAGGGAAAGTTTTACAGTCCACACAGACAGCATTCAAGGTTAGGATTGAGCCCATGTCACTGAGTATTAACTGCTGTGTCATTAGTTTGTGAAATGTGCTATTATTAATCCATATACATTGGAATCTGTTTCAATAATTCCTTGAACCTATGTATTTGCCAAGTTTTGATTAAGCCTAAACTTATAAGATAATAACATTATCTACTGGATGGATGTGGCACAAGATGGTCTATCAAGTGAATCAGTTACAGGTTCGACACTTCAGATTACTTCCAGTCAGAGAGTCGATGACAAATTTTCAACTGTCCTTGAACTGACTATATAAGGTCACATAAAGTCACACTTTGTGTTGGATGAGATAATTTCAGCCCCTCTTCACTGCCAGAATATGCTGGATCCCTTCAGCTGTTCAGCAGGAGCACAATGCAAGGATGATGAGGGGTCCTGATGAACGTCTCTGCCTGAAATGTCAACGGTTTACTCTTTCCCATAGATGCTGCCTGGCCTGCTGAGTTCCTCTGGCATTTTGTCCGTGTTGCCATGACTCTGTTTAAGTAAGCTGAACAATTAACGAGGGAAAGAGTTTTGTTCCCTCTCTATATAGGAAGCCTTAATTAACTAATTATTTGTTAGCTGTATCTTTAGGAGGGACATGGAGAAAACTAAAGACCCAGGCTGTTGATAGGTAGATTGTACCACAGTAAAATTGCAACCAGCTAATGAAGTGCTGTAGGCTTATAACATTGCAGTGACTATGTAATACATTGTGTGTTTGTGCATCCCTGCAGATGCCTCTTTGTACAACGTACATTAAATGCTTTGTCGCGCACTGAGTGCGTATTTTCATGCAATGCACTTTCATTGTACAGTATGAACACAAGAAAACAGGAACAGGGTGATTTGCTCTGGAGTCTGTTGACTGTGGCACCTTGGGAAAGTAGCCATGTGTGCCGTGTGCTGAAGCAGTCAGTGAAAAATTAACTAAGTATGCTTTCCTTACGTCTGTAAGGAATGTCTAGTGAAGATAGTGGGAGCTTCACCAGGCTACATACTTCTGCCAGAGAGACATCCTGTTTTCCAGCTCTTCTTCCATCTCCTTGACACAAACTTGCAAATCCTCGAACTTTTCCTGCAGGGTACTCAGTCGCTGAGCAGCTTCGCTTGGGTTGCTGACCTTGCGGGCGCTCGTTGAGAGTGACGCCATTTGACTTTTCATCTGATCAATGGTTTGATAGAATTTCTGTGCAGAGGAAACCAGGGTGAGTAAAAACTGTAACTTCTTGTGCATGAAAATTTGTTAGCACAGAACAAAATAAATAAAAAAAGAACCAAAGAAAAAGCTTAAGGACACAATCTGGGATAATTTGGTCTTTGAAAGGATGAGATTGTTTGGGGCCACTGCATAAGGAAGTCAATCACACGCTGCATTATACAATCAGAGTTAAAGTGAACATTTCACTCTCTTTGTTGGCAAATGTACTGTAGAATGCAGTGAGCAAATCAGAAATGGCTCCGAGCAGACCTTTACCATTACAGCCTATTACCGAAACTGCATGACTTATTCATGTCTGTAGGCATTTTGTTAAAAGGCTATCAACATCTGTAAGGAATGTCTGGTGAGGAGAGAGCTATTGAAGAAAAATTCCTGCATCCCAAAGATGTTACCAAAACAATCAGAAACTGCCAGTAATATTAGAATTACTTCATAATGAAAGAACCACTTTATTATTTAGTCAAATATAATTAAAGCCAAATAAAGGCCCCACCCACCTGGACATTCCCTCTTCTCCCCACTTCTTTCAGGCAGAAGACACAAAAGCTTGAAAACAACTTCAGTACCATCAGGGTTAAGAACTGCTCTATCCCACTGTTATCAGACCTTTGAAAAGATCTCTTGTATGATAAGATTGGCTCTTGATCTCTCACTCTCCCTTGTCATGGCCCCGTACTGCACATTCTCTGTAACTATAACACTACATTCTACATTCTCCTACTGGTTTCCCTTTGTACGACCTTGATTACATTTGAAACAATCCACATGGTTGCCCTGCAAAACAAAGTTTTTCCACTGTATCTGTCCGTGTGACAATAATAAAACAATTCCCGGTTAAATAAGTATTAGTTAATTAAACAGTTCCCAAACTTTGACCAGAGCAGAAGCTTGCGAGGATGGAATTCACTCAGGTTCACTGACCGAGTATAAAAAGGCAACAACTCACGGCAGTTTTTTTGGAGCTTTGGCCCGGGAATTATTGGCATTTGGGATTGTTTAGCAAGAACAAATTAAAGGAAGGTAGGGGCGTGGAGTGGCCATCACTAGAGTGAACAGAGTTAGAGTGGACTTTTTGCAGCATTAGCTCTTTGAGGCTTCAGTCGATGAAGGCAGAAAAGAAAAGCTGCAGATAGAGGTCTCCCCACCCCCAATTCTCTACATTTGATTAGTTAGAACACTAGAGAAGTCAGGCAGGATACTGGAATGCTCCTCTTGCAGGATGTGGGAAGGCGGGGAGACCTCCAGTGTCCCTGACGACTACAACTGCAAGAAGTACATCTAGCTGCAGCTTCTAACAATCCGCGTTAAGGAATTGGAGCTGGAACGAGATGAACTCCAGATCATTTGGGAGGCCGAGGGGCTAATAGATAGGACATATAGAGAAGCAGTTACACCCAAGGTGTAGGATACAGGAAACTGGGTGACAGGAAGGGGAAAGGGGTCAAGGAGCCAATGCAGAGTACCCGTGGCCATCTCCCTCAACAACAAGTATATCACTTTGGATAATGCTGAGGGGGTTTACCTAACAAAGGAAAGTCACAGTGGTCGGGTCTCTGGCACTGAGTCTGCCTCTGTGACTCAGAAGGAAGGGGGGACAAGAGGCACGCTGTGGTGATTGGGGATTCATTAGTTAAGGGAACAGAAATTATAGGCCAGTGAGTCAGACATCAGTTGTGGGAAAGTTATTGGAAGGTATTCTAAAGGACTAAATATACATGTATTTCAATGGACACGGACTGATTAAGGATAGTCAGCATGGCTTCCTGCGTGGTAGGCCATGTCTAACCAATCTTGTAGAGTTTTTCAATGAAGTAACCGGTAAAGTGGATGAAGGTAAGGCAGTGGATGTTGTCTACATGGACTTTAGCAAGGCATTTGACAAGGTTCTGCATGGAAGGTTGGTCAAGAAGGTTCAGTCACTCGGCATTCAGGATGAGGTAGTAAATTGGATTAGACATTGGCTTTGTGGG
This sequence comes from Mobula hypostoma, assembly GCF_963921235.1. Lineage (NCBI taxonomy): Eukaryota > Metazoa > Chordata > Chondrichthyes > Myliobatiformes > Myliobatidae > Mobula > Mobula hypostoma. The sequence continues at coordinate 88,554,324 of NC_086104.1, read as the reverse complement.
AGAAGCCAGAGAGTGGTAGTAGATGGTTGCCTCTCTGACTGGAAGCCTTTGACTAGTGGGGTGCCACAGGGATCAGTGCTGGGTCCTTTGTTCTTTCTCATCTATATCAATCATGTGGCTGGTAAGATTAGGGGTGTAGTGGACAGCAAGGAAGACTATCATGGCTTGGAGAGGGGTGGAAAAATCAGCTGGAAAAATGGCAGGTGGAATTTAATGCAGATAAGTGCAAGGTTTTGCACTTCAGAAGGACCAACCAGGGTAGGTCTTACTCAGTGAACGATAGGGCACTGAGGAGTGTGCCAGAACAACGAGATCTAAGAATGAAGAAGAAGAAAGCCCTCAACTCCGAGTGGAGTTATCAGGACGCCGTCATGACAGTGTTTTTTTAGCGGGCTTTCTTATTTTTATGAGGCCGAGTTGCTAGCTCAATGCTCAATCCAGCACGGATGGAAAGCGTGGAAGCGAGCCGGCTGGATTCAAACACGGCAGCCTTCACTCCAAAGTCCAGCGCTGATGCCACTACGCCAACAGCCAGCTAAGATCTGAGAATATAGGCCCGTAATTCATTGAAAGTGGTGTCACTGGTAGATAGGGTCGTAAAGAAAGCTTCTAGCACATTAGCCGTTATAAGTCAAAATATTGAGTACAGGAGATGGGATGTTATGTTGAAGTTGTATAGGACGCTGGTGGGGTCTAATTTGGAGTGTTGTATGCAGGTTTGTTCACCTACATACAGGAAAGATGTAAATAAGATTGAAAGAGTACAAAGAAAATTATAAGAATGTTGCCAGGTCTGGAGGACCTGAGTTATAAGGAAAGATTGAATAGATTGAGACTGTATTCCTTAGAACATAGAAAATTGAGATATTTAATAGAGGTATACAAAATTATGAGGGGTATAGATAGAATAAATGCCAGCAGGCTTTTTCCACTGAGGTTGGGTGGGACTACAACCAGAGGTCATGTCTTAAGAGTGAAAGGTGAAAAGTTTGAAGAGAACATGAGGTGAAACTCTTTCACTCAGAGGGCTGTGGGAACGTGGAATGAGCTGCCACCACAAGTGGTGCATGCGAGCTCAATTTCAAGATTTAAGTGAAGTTTGGATAGGTACATGGATGGTGGGGGTATGGAGGGCTATGGTCCCAGTACAGGTCAAGGGGAGTAGGCATTTTAAATGGTTTTAGCATGGACTAGATGGGCCAAAGGGCCTGTTTCTGTACTGTACTTCTCTATGACTCTATAAAACTCTTTTTTTGTTTCTTGCCATAAACAAAGACATAAGTTCATCAGATACAGTTATTACCTGTCAGAATAACACAGCTACTTTTGTTTTACGTTTATTTCAGAGAAACACTGGGCTCACTATAATTTTCCAAATTCTTTCATTGAATATCTCTGTCCTTCCCTCACTTACAGACTGCAGCTCCCTTCCCCTGTCCACCATAACCCCTGACTCACCATGAACCATACCACAGAACCATGAACATACCAGGTGAGCCTGTAACAGTTGTTTAGCCTCAGATGCTGAGCAGGACTTATTGCTCTTGCCCTTCAACGTTGTCTCCATGTCGATTAGCATCTGTTGGACCTGTAGAGATATTAAAAGGCAAAGCACATACAATACCGATGAAGAACTAAACAAAGAATGAATAAGATAAAACATTAAGGTTTAGAGGCAGGAATCGTTCTGTTTCTCTATGTAATTGGAAATCTGCAGATGAGAATCAGTTCATCATCATGATAATCTGAAGTTGCCTTAATATGTAAGTTTCTCTTTTCAGTTAACATCTTGGTGCTCCTGAACCAATATGTGAAGAGGTAGCATGAAGGGAAGCTAAAGACGCCAGTATTACATCACTTTATAATCTCAGAACAGAAACAGTCCTTCATCCTACTGGACTGCTCTTTCACATGATAGTCAAGCGCAGAGTAACTTTAAAGTTCGTTCATCGTGCAGATACCTTTTTGAAGTCCTCCTCATACTTCTGCTGCAGTGAGACTCGGTCCCCCAGTTTGCTATTCACCTCCAGGGTGTTTTGATGGAGTTCTTCCCACTGCCTAGTTAGTTGCGTCAATCGGGCCTTCACGTGTGCAATCTCGCCTGAGGTAACGAACTGGCTCAGCTTCTGCGACTCTTCTTCCAAACTTTTAAGTTCTTTAGACTTACCAAGAACTGTGTCAAGAAGATGCTACAAGTCAAAGACATAGATTGGTTGTTTTTATTTTTCAGTTTTTTTTCCCTGAAGAAGGAGCCATGATTTTATCATTTTCAAAGATAGATTTCAAAGTTTAGAATTATCATTATAGGAAGGGGCAACTTACCTTAACTTTGGAGAGCTTTTCCTCCAATGGGATAGACAAATCCTGCACGGCATCTAGCTCTTTTTGTTCATCTGTCATCCAGTGCCCCAATGACTCAAACTCCGCCAAAAAATTCTCCCACAAACTTTTGATCTCTTCCAGGTGCTTCACACTGAAGCAAAAAAGAAAGACACTTGTGAAATTAATAGAAATGGGTCAAAATAAACCATCTTCTAGATTTCTCTTCAATCAACAGAACTGATGACAGTAGAAAGGCTGGAGAGGTGCATATGGAGAAAAGCACAAAACCAAATGGGATTGGCAAAAGGCAGGAAGTTTAAATCCCCTGGGTCAGTGTAGATTGCAGGGTTTTCAGTAATGGGTCCTTGAGATCACTGAGCTTAATCTTCTCAGGATCTTTTCTTCGCCCATCCATGCCCTGTCTATCCCTACCTCAGCAATCTTCCTCAGACTTAGAGTCCTCTCAAAAACTTGCTCTCTCCGCTCCATATATTGTCAGCTGTGCGTTCAGATTTATGAAATTCATCAGTAACCATCCATCTCTCTCCTCGTTGAACCACGGCTACTAATGTCCATGTGTCCATTTCCTTGAATGTCAGTGTCGCGTGTCGAGGACTAACTAGTGACACTAAAACCCATGAGACCATCCAAGTCGTGCGTGCGTGCATGTGCGTGTGGGGTCAGTCCATATAGAGTACTGTGCAAAAGTCTTAGTCACACACACACACATATACATAGCTTTAAGACTTTTGCAGAATACTGTAGTAATTTTATGCATTGCACTGTATTACTGCCATAAAAAAACAAATTTCATGACATATGTGAGTGATGATAAATTTGATTTTGATATGGGTCTCTATTGTGGACTGAGAGTGGGAAGGGGACAGGGAGAGGAAACATGGTTGGGAAAAGGAGGGGACATGGTTGTGAAATGGCGAAGTGGGAGGGGAGGGAGCAGGAAGCACCAGAGAGACATTCTGTAACGATCAATAAGCCAATTGTTTGGAATCAAATGGCCTTGCCTGGTGTCTTAGGGCTGGGTGTGCCTGAACCCACACCCCCCCCCCACTGCCCAGGCACTCCTTCTCTGCCACCTGTCCCACACCCTTCCTGCAGTGCTCCACCTTCATTCACCAATCCCAACAGCTTTTGCTCCTGCCAGATTTACAAACTCACTCTCCGCTCCACATTGACAAATACAGTACTGTGCAAAAGTCTTAGGCACTCTTGCTGTATAGATATACAGAATGTGCCTAAGCCTTTACACAGTACTGTATGCGGGGCATGTGTGTGGCGTGTGTGCAGGATGCATGCACGGGTGTCCATGCACACGTGACTATGAGAGTAACAGCAGGGATGAGACTCTCAGCAAAAATTAACAATTTAAAAATTCATTAAAATGGCACATCATCGTGGGCAATTAACTAAAGTGACAGATTTCAAACTAATAAAGAATGGACTGAAATAATCGTCAGGGTAAAAGCAGCAGGCTTTTATAACAACGAATAAGAAAATCTCTGGTGATCTGTCATAATGGGCAATGGGCTTAAATGACAGATGTCCATTCTTATGGAGAATAGGCAGATACTGCAGATAAGCATCATTATTTCTAGTAGAAAAGCTACTGATCTAAGTTCAAGGCACAGCGTGTACAGGCTAACTTATTCTTATCAAACCATCTTGCAGAAGGCAAACAATGAAATCAGCCTCCAACAGTATTTGGCTGTGTATCTTGTAGACAGAAGATTTATGGCAGAAGCATCAGTCAACACAGAGAGTTGTGAGGCAATGGAGTGCATTACTGGAGTTAGTAACTGAAGCAGAGACGATGTTAACGTACAGGTGATGAAAGGAAAACAGGTATTAAATGCTATGGAAAAAGAGCAGGAATGCAAGAGATGCTGCTTATCGAGGAAATTAACACTGAGTAAGTGTTAATATGGCAAGACAACAATAGAGAGGATGAAGACTTACTAGTTCCTTAGGGATTCCTGTACTTTCCCAGCTTTCTCGCTCATCTCTCTGGTGTGTTGCTGCAGGGAGCTATTACTCTTTGGACCAAGTTTGATGTCTTCAGATTTGTGTAACAGGCTTTCAGCTTGAGCTGTCTTAGTTTCACTGTCTCTGCAAATTGCCTGTCACACACAAAGACACACAAGCTGTCAGAAACCAGCAGGCACCACACGCTGGGAGATATGATATGTGCATCTTGGCAGTAAAACACTGGGAACATCAATAACCGCAAAAGAGAAGGTTAAACAGTTTAAAATAAATATGACCCCAAAAGGAAATATTCTTGAGATACTGCCCCAGGGTATTTCATTCTTTGAAAACTGTATGAAATTTCTGAATTTTCAATTTTCCATGCACAAAGTTCAATTTTACTCACAAACTGGAGCTCAGAGTTTCAAGGACATCTGATTGTGAGCCGGTAAAATTACCTTCATTTGATCCAGCTCTGAGCTGAGGCTTTCCAGGCTGCTGGAGGGACGATTGCAATCCACCTTGGTTCCAGCACGAGCCACAAATTCCATCACTTCCCCCCTCTCTTCCTCAAAGAGCTGCCACTCGATGAGTGTTGCCTTTACCAGAAGGAAAATCAACAAATCAGCTTCACCTACCACAAATGCCACTAGACCTCGTGGTGCTATCGATGGTTGTTTTCCTTCATTTGCAAGTGCCCTGCAATAACCATCTCCCCATGATACCCAATAGCATTGCCAAGTAGCCCACCATCAACATCCCTGGGAAAGCACTGACTGGACTAGCATAGAGTTGGACAAGCTGCAGAAATACTTTATAAGCACAGAAGATTCAGCTGGAAATCCAGAGCAATACACACAAAATGCTGGAGGAACCATCTATGGAGAGGAATAAGCAGTCAGCATTTCAATCAAAATGGTGCCAGTTAACAACTCTACCTTGGGCGACACCTTCCAGATAGTCCACGAAATTGTTTCTTTCACGTCTTCTTTTTACTTTAAATGTGTTTCTGGTATTGTTGGGGCCTGTAATCTACAGCTTGAACAAAAATTGAGCGATCTGGATCTTTGCTGTCTCCGAGAAGATTCCAGGAGCTGAGCAGCCTCGAGGCCCAGAAGCTCAGAGCCCTTGACCAACTTCATCTCTCGCTGATTAAAGCGCCAAGAAAATTGAATCATCGAGGCGAGTGCAGAAGGTGAGTGAGTGTTCAGCCCAGTCTACCAGCCTGTCCCTCACTGCTGCTGGATGACTGTCTCTTGCTCGTTGCTCTTGAGGGAAGGCCCCTGCATTCGAATGTTCTCTCTCCGTCAGTGCTGTAGGAGCGTGACACCGAAGTTCTGGGTCTGCAGTTTACGGATTGGACTGTAGTTCACTCGGACTCTTTCAGTTTTATGCTTTTATATTCTGTGTTTTCGCCCGTTCTTTCTTGTAGCCGTTTGCACAGTTTGTTTGTTTTTTTTGCTCGTGAGGGGTTTGATGTTCTTGTTGTCATTTGCACAAATTGTAATATTGCACTGGGGGCTTGTTCTTCTTGTTCCTGTTTGCACAATTTGTTTGTATTTGTGTGTGGGGGTGGGCTTTGAAGGTCTTGTTGCCGTTTGCATGATTTGTTTGTTTTTTTGCGCGTGGAAGAGGGAATTCAAAGGTCCAAAGGTCAAGTTTAATGTCAGAGAAATGTATACAATATACATCCTGAAATGCTTTTTCTTTGCAAAACAACCAGAAAAACAGAGACGTGCCCTAAAGAATGAACGACAGTTAAAAGTGAGAACCCCAAAGTCCCTCCCAGCTCCCCCCTCACATGCATAAGTGGCAGCGAGCAGCAATCCCCCCTCCCATTCCTGCAAAGAACCAAAGCTTGCGTGTAACTCCAGGTCAGGGTCTTCAAAAGAACCCTGAAAGGAAAGGTTTGATGGTCCTGTTGCCGTTTGCATGATTTGGTATTTTTTTGTGCATGGGAAGGTTGATTTTTTCCTTTGAATGGCTTCCATGGTTTTCTTTGTTTTGTGGCTGTCTGGAGAAGATGCATCTCCGAGTTGTGTACTGATACATACCAATTTAACAAATGTAGCTTGAACCTTGACTCTTCATCAGAACAACATTCATTCTTCTCCATAGATGATGCCTGACCCGCTGAGTTTCTCCAGCATTTTCTGCATGTTGCTCCGGATTTCCAGCATCTGCAGAAACCCTTGTGTTTCATAAATACTTACTTTACTGGAGAAAGGCAGAGGCTCGATATTCCTCCAGCTATGCCTCTTGCCTCTCCAGAGCCTCTTCACTACTTGAAGGACATGTCAGACCGGGATGAAGCAGTCACCTCCTGGGTCGGCTGCCTCAGTTTGGAAGCTCGGCACCATACAAAACATGGGAAATCCTTGTTTTCCCACCCCTGCCCTCTTCTTCTATTCCCCACTCTGGCCTCTTACCTCCCCCCGGGTCCTCCTTCCCTTTCTCTGGTTGCCACCCCTATCAGATTCCTTTGTCTCCAGCCCTTTACCTTTTCTACCCACCTGGCTTCGTCTACAACCTTCTAGCTGTCCTCCTTCCCCTCCCCCACCTTTTTATTCTGGCATCTTCCCCCTTCCATTCCAGTCCTGAAGAGGGGTCTCGGCCCAAAACATGGACTGACTTGCTGAGTTCCTCCAGAACTTGGTGTGTGTGTGTGTGTGTGTTGCTCTGGATTTCCAGCATCTGCAGACGTTCTCATATTTAGACATTTAGATCGGTAACACATCTCATGGCTTGGTCGTGCATTCCACGACTGCAGAATTTGCCAGAAACACACAGTCTTCTTGGACTTCTCTCAAACCCACGACCAATGGAACAAATGCTTGGCAATAAGTTCTTCTCCATACCACCCTGACTCAGAGTGAACTTTACCTTCAGTTCCTTCTGCTGATCCTCCACTGCTTTCCCCATTTCATTGAAGACAGCCTCCTGGCTTTGCAGTTCTTGTAGGCTGGACTCGGTCAGGTCGGCAGCACCACGCAGCTCCTTCCCACGAGCAAACAGCTGTTGTACATCGAGTCTCTGCGCCACCCACTGCTTGACTTGCTCCTGCGTGTTTGTGGAGTCAAAACTATTTTACTTTACAGAAAAAAAACAATTACAGAATAACAGCAGCATTTGGATGTAATTAGGAACCTTGAGAGCGGTAACATTTCAAAAATATCACAGGAATATTGTCAAAAAAATTGAATTGGAATTATTTAAGGCAATATCAGAACTGGTGACAAAAATTGTGGCCAACGAATCTGATCTCTATGAAGGGCGGGGGGGGGGGAAGAGAGGCAGATGGTTTAAGGAAGGAAGTTCCAGGATCTAGGATCTAGAGAGCTAAAAGCATAATGAAGGGTTGAAGGAAGTGAGAGATAGACATGAGGCTGGACTCAGAGGAACCCAGAGATCCCAGAATGTTTGAAGGCAGGATTCGATTAAGGGAGAGACAAGGCCTTGAAGAAATTTGAAAGCAAGGATGAAACCTCAGGGTATCTGCATATGCAAAAACAAGAGAGACAATTGAAGAGAACTTGGTGCCGACCAGGATCCACGCATGAGATACAGATGAGCTGGTGGTGGAACCTCTGGAAAGATCACGTGCAAAGGTAACAAAAACTTGCAAAAAAGGTTTCAGCTGAAGTTGCCTGGCTGAGGCAGCATCATAAGTGGCGACATTGGAATTTGGAAACCAGCAGTTACACTGAGAGGTGAAAGAACAGGAACCAATTGTGGATAATGAGGATGGCTCAAGTCATATTAAAGCCATACAGAATGAAATTCACACCCAAAGAAAAATTGTTTCACATTCATTTGCCTTTGAAAACTTCTAACAGCGTAAATGTCCTAAACTTGCTTATTCTACCCATCTTAATTGACAGCACCCTTCATCCAACCCAGAACACTTCAAATATGAGAGAACATATACTTATGGTAAAGGGGAATCTCAGAGAGTGACAGACCCCTGGAACAGACTGGCAGAGATAACTTCGGAAGTAGATATGATAGTGGTGATTGACAGGCATTTAGATGGACACATGCAGATACAGGGACTGGAGTGATATGGTTCACATGCAGGCCGCGGAAATGTATTTTAACCTGTCCTCACGTTCAGCACAGACATTGTGGGTAGAAGGGCGGTTCCTGGTCTGTCCTGTTCTCTGTGAACTCACTCTGGGCTCTGTGCATCATGAGGGGATACCACACTGACAGAGGAAGTACTCCACTGCAGCACATGGGAGTGTTGGCCTTTATGGGAAAGGGATCATGCTATGGGGGAGGTGCCTGCAGTGAAACATTACTGGGGAGTTTCAGTGCCACACGTCACTCGGTGATGTGGGAACGTAGTACCATTGGAGAATCAGTCCTGGAAGAGCGTGGCAGTGTCAGAGCTACCAGCTTTTAGCAGAGACAGCTTTTAGTTCATCTATCAGACGTAGGCCTCTCAGTCTGAGCCAGCACTTAACTACCCGTCCCGAGTTGCCCTTGAGAGGGTGGTGATGAGATGGAGTCCTTGAGACGTGTGTTTTCAAACAATGCTGTTAGGGAGGGACTTTCAAGGTTAATTAAAGTATTTCCCTTTTCTCGTTACACGTGAAACAGATTCTGCAGCACCCGAGATCGTTGCTCAATTTCAGCTTCATTGTCGCAACGTTCGCTGTGCTTCCAACTCATTGGCTAATACCTGACCATTCCGTTTTTTCCAACGTTCGCTGTGCTTCCAGCTCATTGGCTAATACCTGACCATTCCGTTTTTTCCAGTTACAAAACTTGCAATTTAGTAATACGATTTAAGCAATCTGAATAACAGTGAAATTAGGAATTGAGTGCCAAGACCAAAATGAGTTAATTCAAATTGACACAATGTCCAATTAGGTATCTGGGACGATGTATAAGCATTAATTTTTCCCACATCCTCAGGTCAATCGAAAGCACGGTTCAAACAATTACATGTCATGTTGTAAACACTGCACCGATTGTATACACAACTGGACCCCACAATCAGCCAAAACTTATTGGTTAAAAATTAGTTTGTTACTGCAGGTGAAGAGGGCTGACCAAGCCAGAAGCAGAATTCCATGAGACCGTAACACCATAAGATACAGGAGCAGAATTAGGCCATTTGGCTCATCGAGTTTGCTCCCCCATTTCATCAAGGCTGAACCAATTTTCCTCTCAGCCCCAATCTCCTGCCTTCTCATCGTATCCCTTCATACAGTGACAAATCAAGAATCTATCAACCTCTGTCTTGAATATACATAAAGACTTAGCCTCCAAGGTGGCCTGTGGCAACAAATTCCACAGATTCACCACCCTCCGGCAAAATAAGTCCCTCCTCATCTCCATTCTAAAAGGACACTCTACTATTTTGACGCTACGTCCTCTGGTCAGACTCTCCCACCATAGGAAACATCCTCTCCACATCCACTCTATCAAGGCCTTTCACCATTCAATAGGTTTCAATGAGGTCACCCCTCTTTCTTCTGAATTCTGGTGAATACAGACCCAGAGCATTCAAATGCTCTTCATATGACAAGCCATTCAATCCTGGAATCATTTTTGTGAACCTCCTTTGAATCCTCTCCAGTTTCAGCACATCCTTTCTAAGATAAGGGGCTCAAAACTGTTCATAATTCTCCAAGTGAGGCCTCACCAATGCTTTATCAAGTCTCAACATCACATCCTGTTTTTATATTCTAGTCCTCTTGAAGTGAATGCTAACATTGCATTTGCCTTCCCCACCACAGACTCAACATGCAAATTAGCCTTTAGGGAATCCTGCACAAGGATTCCTAACAACACACATAAAAGTTGCTGGTGAACGCAGCAGGCCAGGCAGCATCTGTAGAAAGAGGTACAGTCGACGTTTCAGGCCGAGACCCTTCGTCAGGACTAACTGAAGGAAGAGTGAGTAAGGGATTTGAAAGTTGGAGGGGGAGGGGGAGATCCAAAATGATAGGAGAAGACAGGAGGGGGAGGGATGGAGCCAAGAGCTGGACAGGTGATAGGCAAAAGGGGATACGAGAGGATCACGGGACAGGAGGTCCGGGAAGAAAGACAAGGGGGAGGGGGACCCAGAGGATGGGCAAGAGGTATATTCAGAGGGACAGAGGGAGAAAAATGAGAGTGAGAGAAAGAATGTGTGCATAAAAATAAGTAACAGATGGGGTACGAGGGGGAGGTGGGGCCTTAGCGGAAGTTAGAGAAGTCGATGTTCATGCCATCAGGTTGGAGGCTACCCAGACGGAATATGTGTTGTTCCTCCAACCTGAGTGTGGCTTCATCTTTACAGTAGAGGAGGCCGTGGATAGACATGTCAGAATGGGAATGGGATGTGGAATTAAAATGTGTGGCCACTGGGAGATCCTGCTTTCTCTGGCGGACAGAGCGTAGATGTTCAGCAAAGCGGTCTCCCAGTCTGCGTCGGGTCTCGCCAATATATAAAAGGCCACATCGGGAGCACCGGACGCAGTATATCACCCCAGCCGACTCACAGGTGAAGTGTCGCCTCACCTGGAAGGACTGTTTGGGGTCCTGAATGGTGGTAAGGGAGGAAGTGTAAGGACATGTGTAGCACTTGTTCCGCTTACATGGATAAGTGCCAGGAGGGAGATCAGTGGGGAGGGATGGGGGGGACAAATGGACGAGGGAGTTGCGAAGGGAGCGATCCCTGCGGAATGCAGGGGGGGGGAGGGAAAGATGTGCTTAGTGGTGGGATCCCGTTGGAGGTGGCGAAAGTTATGGAGAATAATATGTTGGACCCAGAGGCTGGTGGGGTGGTAGGTGAGGACCAGGGGAACCCTATTCCTAGTGGGGTGGCGGGAGGATGGAGTGAGAGCAGATGTACGTGAAATGGGGGAGATGCGTTTAAGAGCAGAGTTGATAGTGGGGGAAGGGAAGCCCCTATTCCTAAGTCCCTTTGCGCCTCAGTTTTTTTGTATTTTCTCTCCATTTAGAAAATCATCAACCCTTTTCATTTCTTCTACCAAAGTGCATGACCGTACACTTCCTGATACTGTAGCCCATCTGCCGTTTGTTGCCCATTCTCCTAATCCGTCTCTTTCTGCACCATCATAGCTTGTTAAGCAGCTTCAGGCATAACGCCTTGTCAAAGGCCACCTGAAAATCCAAGGAGACAACGTCACTGATTCTCCTTTGGGCCCACAGTTTTCAATATTGAATGTTTTTTTAAAACTTGATCTGCAGCTGATCAAGTGAATTGATACTGTAAATGGTGAACAACTTTACTGTCAATGCATGGGGCTCGTACCATAATTGGAGAGGATGTGTTGGATGGGCCAGTGGTTTCTTTCTGTCTGGTGACCTTTAATGAAGGTTGTTCAGTGGCCAAGACTTAATTTCTAGGTTTAATAGAATCTCAAAAGCATTGATTGGTATGTGGAGAGAAGAAATAAAATTAGGGTAGTGTAGATGGGTGATTGATGGCAGATACACACCTGAAGGGCCAAAGGACCAAAGGATCTTATTCTTTGCTGTATGGTTCTATGACTCTAACAAATAAAGTGTCTCTACTTCTCCACAAATCCTGAGCCAATCTGCGTTTCTGTGGGCAAGATCAGTACCTGATGATGTAGATGGAGTCTCTGGGCTTCCTCCAGGCTTGCTGAATTTAGCAACCTCTCCTCCTCAACCCGCAGCTGCTTCTGCGAGTCAGCAAGCTGCTCCAAGGCACTCTTCACGTGGTCTTTGAGCTGAACACACTCATCAACAGCGGACAGCATTTTGTCAGACTGGGGAGAAATAACAGGCACTTTAACAGGGCTGTGGTGTGAGAGTCTCACAAACCAAACCAAATGGTGTTACAGGATTCATAAGCTGCAACAAGGGCATCTATTTATTAGACACACAAGCACTGTGTCTACAAATGCACATCTTCGCTCACAAGATGCATTCTTTGCAAAAGGGATGCATTTTATGGAGTTCACAGCTTGACAAAGCAGACCCGCTCATGAGAGTAATGAAGGACAGCAAACATCCAAATTTCAGTTCTCTCTTTCGGCCAAATGCACCTCAAAGTTGGCACCAGCGCTGGCGAACTTGGCAGACGATAAGCAGACCCTTGATGCCCAGATGGACAATACACTGCATTGGCACTGGGTGCACTAGGACCGTTTCCAGCTTTATATGCACAGAGAATGGACACAACAATCTGTCAACAGTCATGTTCATCCTAATGTTTCACTTAAAACAACAATCATTTTCCTCATTGATTGATGAAAGGATTTCCCTTAACGCTTTGCTCAAGAAATTGTAGGCTATGCAATGAAAATATGGAATGGGTTAATGGGTCTCTTGAGGTGATTCTTCTATTCTATTATCTACATAGTTCAAAACTTATTTTGGGTTTTGAGCAATGTTATGTGATACTTTCACCTTATAAAAATCCATCGATATGAGAAAATCATAAATAGGAGGAGGAAAGGCTGTTTGAACCTTTGCATTCAATCTTCCATTCTACAGGAATGATCTTTTACTTTAGCATTACTCTCCCTCTATTCCCTTAATATCCTAAACTCTATCAATCTCTGTCTTGAATATACTTGACTGCAAGACTGGAATTTACGTTGAGGTCAAAGGTGATGTCATTCAAAATGAAAGATGTGCTGGCCCCAGAAAGGTTTCAGAGGAAGTTCGTAATAAAGATCCTGGGAAAGAAAGGCTGAATTTATGAAGATCACTTGATGTTCCTGGGTCTGTACTCTATGGAAATTAAAATCCACCGAATACCGAAAGGCCCTGGTGGACTGGATGTGGAGAGAATGTTTCCAGTAGTCATAGTCATACTTTAGTGATCCCGGGGGAAATTGGTTTTTGTTACAGTTGCACCATAAATAATAAATAGTAATAGAACCGTAAATAGTTAAATAGTAATATGTAAATTATGCCAGTAAATTATGAAATAAATCCAGGACCAGCCTTTTGGCTCAGGGTGTCTGACCCTCCAAGGGAGGAGTTGTAAAGTTTGATGGCCACAGGCAGGAATGACTTCCTATGACGCTCTGTGCTGCATCTCGGTGGAATGAGTCTCTGGCTGAATGTACTCCTGTGCCCACCCAGTACATATGTAGTGGATGGGAGACATTGTCCAAGATGGCATGCAACTTAGACAGCATCCTCTTTTCAGACACCACCGTGAGAGAGTCCAGTTCTATCCCCACAACATCACTGGCCTTACGGATGAGTTTGTTGATTCTGTTGGTGTCTGCTACCCTCAGCCTGCTGCCCCAGCACACAACAGCAAACATGATAGCACTGGCCACCACAGACTCATAGAACATCCTCAGCATCGTCCGGCAGATGTTAGAGGACCTCAGTCTCCTCAGGAAATAGAGACGGCTCTGACCCTTCTTGTAGACAGCCTCAGTGTTCTTTGATCAGTCCAGTTTATTGTCAATTCGTATCCCCAGGTATTTGTAATCCTCCACCATGTCCAGACTGACCCCCTGGATGGAAACAGGGGTCACTGGTACCTTAGCTCTCCTCAGGTCTACCACCAGCTCCTTAGTCTTAGTAGGGGAGTCTAGGATCCAAGGGCACAGCCTCAGAATAAAGGGATGTACCTTTAGAACTGAAATGAGGAAGAATTTCTTCTGCCCAAGGATGGTGAACCTATGGAACTTGCTGCTACGGAGGGTTGTGGAGGCCAATTCATTAGGTGTATTTAAGGAAAAGATTGATAAGTTCTTGATTGGTAATGGGGTTATGGGTTAAGGGGAAAAGTCAGAAATATGGGGTTCAAAAAAAAAACACTCAGTATGAATGAATACAGGAGAAGACCAGCTGGGCTAGATAGTCTAACTCTGCTCCTATGAAATGGTCTTATGAAATCCAAACAAAGGAAATGACAAAGGTATGAGTAGCAGATTGGTTGTGGTAGACTTTGAATCTACTTTAAAGTATGTAACAGTAGCTAGGCAGGCTTTCAAGGAAATAATGCATGATTTGCTACGAATTCTTTTGCGGCGCAAGTGCACAACAGGGAAAGTGGGCCAAGTGAAATTGAGAATCCATTCAATTTAAGGAAAAGGCTGACAAGCCCATCAGTTGCAACAGTAATAAGCTAAACGAAGATCTCAGAGTGTCAGGCAACATCTAGAGAGGAAAGGAAATGGAAAGTCGGCATTTCAGATCCTTCACCTGGACCCAAAAGTTCAATTGTGCATTTCCCTCCTCAGATGCTGCCTGACCTGCCGAGTTCCTCCAGCAGCTCGGTTTTTGCTCCAGGTTCCAACAGCTGCAGTTTCTTGTCTCACCAGAAAAAGCTGAGAGCTTGAGGAGTGGCGCATTTTAGAATTCAAGAAAAGATAACCAAGAAAGTCACGCGGAAAAGGAAAATAAATGATGAGAATAAACCAGCAAGGAACATAAAAACCAGATCACAAGAGCAAAAAGGAAAAGGCTAGTACAAGTAAATATTTAATGCTGACAGAGTTTAAAATGGGGAATAATGCAACGGCTGCAGAATTAAACTCAGTGTCTGACTTCACAGAAATCTTCCAGATATTCTGTAAAAGCAAAGATTCGGTGAAAATAAGGAAGCAAACAGAACAAGTATTAGTTAAAAGCAACACTGGAGAAGTTTTTTAAAATTTCATTTAGAAATACAGAACGGTTTCAGGCTATATCACCCCCACCACCCAATCGCACACAATTGACTAACTAACCTACAAATCTATACGTCTTTGGAAAGTGATAAATCTGAAGGAACTGATGATTTACATCCTAGTTTTTAAAAAGTTGGCTACTGAAACTGCTTCCCAATTTTAAAAACAGTTAAGAATGATTCCTGCAGATTGGAGAGCAGTGAATATAACCCTACAAGAAAACAGGGAGGGAGACTACCAGCCTGCTAACTTGACAGCGGTAATAGTGAAAAGCCAGAGTCTACATTCGAATTGGAATTGGAATATTATTTCCACATGTACAAAGGTGCATTGAAAAGTTTGTCTTGTACATTGTTCATAAAAATCAAATCATTACACAGCGCATTGAAGTAGAGCAATGTAACAGTAATAGAACACAAAATAAAGCGTAACAATTCCAAAGAAAGTGCAGCGCAGGTGACCAATAAAGTGCAAGATCATAACAAGGTAGATTGTGAGGGCAAGAGTCAATCTTATTGGACAAGGAAACGATTGAGAACCACTAAACTGCAGGGTAGAAGCTCCCCGTCAGCTTGGTGGTACATACTTTCAGGCTTTTGTCTCTACTGCCCAATGGAAGAGGGGAAAAGAGGGCTCCGAGGTATGTGGGATATTTGAGTATGCTGGCTGCTTCACCAAGGCAGCACGACGTATAGGCAGAATCATCGAGGGGAGGCAGGTTCCCATCAGGTGCTCAGTTGTGTGCACAACTCTGCATTTTCTTGTGGTCACGACAGATCAGTTGCCATACCAAGCCATCGTACCTCCTGATAAGATGGTTCCTGTGTTGCATTGATAAAGATTGGTGAGGGTCAAAGTGGACATGCCAAATTTTATTAGCCTCCTGAGGAAGTAGAGGTGTTGGTCAGCTATCTATGTGATTGGAACAGAACAGGCTACTGGTGATGCTCACTCCCAGGAACTAAAAGCTCTCAACTTCAACCTCAACGCCATTATCCGGAGCTGCCTCTCGGTTTTTTTGCACTAGCTTACTTCCCCTTTTCTATTTTCTAGTTATGATTTATAAATTAAATTTTTATTATATTTACTATCGATTTGTACTTCAGGGAGTGTAAAGCGCAGAATCAAATATCGCTGTGATGATTCTACGCTCTAGTATCAATTGTTTGGCAACAATAAAGTAATAATAATAATAACTGATGCAAACAGGAACAGACGCACCACTACCCTATGTGAAGTCAATCATCAGCTCTTTTGTTTTGTTAACATTGAGTTAGAGGTTGTTATTATAACACCATGTTACAAAGCTCCTTATCGTCTTCCTGTACTCCGACTCATCAGCACTGAGGTCAGATCCACTATGGTGGTATCATCCGCAAACTTGTAGGTGGAGAGAGAGCAGAATCGGGGCATACAACCACGAGTGTACAGTGAGTAGAGTAGGGGCTGAGGATGCAACCTTGTGGAGCACCAGCGTTTAGAATAATCCTAGCAGAGATTTTGCTGCCTATCCTTGCTGATTACAGTCTGTTGGTTGGGAAGTCAAGGATCTAATTGCAGATGGAGGCATTGATTCCCGGCGTCTAGACTTTGGTGATGAGCCTACTTGGAAACTCTTGAAGCACTTCATGAGGATGGATGTCAGAGCCACTGGGCAGTCGTCATTAAGGCACATTGAATTTCCTTCCGTACTGGGATAGCATTGATTTTCTTAAAGTAGGCAGGAACCTCAGAATAAAGCAAGGAGAGCCTCAGGACTCACACCAGCAGGTTCAGGAACAGCTATTACCCTTCAACCATCAGACTCTTGAACCAAAGGGTATAACTTCACTCATCTTCACTTGCCCCATCACTGAAATGTTCCCACAATTTATTCACTCACATTCAAGGACTCTTCATCTCATGTTCTCGATACTTATTGCTTATTTATTTATTTATTATTATTATTTTGGTTTTTTCCTTTTTTTTGTATTTGTTTGTTGTCTTCAGCACATTGGTCATTTGTCTGTCTTGCTGGGTATGGGCTTTCACTGATTCCTTTGTGTTTCTTGTATTTACTGTGAAGCCCACAGGAAAGTGAATCACAGGGTGACATATATTTACTTTGAACTTTGTAATCTGCAAGGTTATCAATTGTTGTTGAAATAATGGCTTAAACAAATAGAAAAATGAATAATCAAAGAAAAGCTAATATTTTTCTTGGATATAGTCATGCACTGGATTGACTGCCAATATTTTGAAGATGATTCATTATTATTAATTATATTGACTGCACCCCCATCTCACCTAATGCTGGAGCAAAGCTAGTGCGACATGTGTGGCCTCTGGGGAGGTTGAAAATCAGTCTGTTGAGGGAAGAAGAGGATCTGGTCCTCAGAGCGTGACCTCCTGCACTTGCCAACAGGGGCAACTTCGTACAGGACTCAGCAGCAGTGAAGAGAGGGTCCACCAGAACAGTGAAGAGAGTGTTCACCAGAACAGTGAAGAGAGGGTTCACCAGGACAGTGAAGAGAGGGTCCACCAGAACAGTGAAGAGAGGGTCCACCAGAACAGTGAAGAGAGAGTCCACCAGAACAGTGAAGAGAGGGTCCACCAGAACAGTGAAGAGAGGGTCCACCAGAACAGTGAAGAGAGGATCCACCAGGACAGTGAAGAGAGGGTCCACCAGGACCGTGAAGAGAGGGTCCACCAGATTAGTGAAGAGAGGGTCCATCAGAACAGTGAAGAGAGGGTCCATCAGAACAGTGAAGAGAGGGTCCATCAGAACAGTGAAGAGAGGGTCCATCAGAACAGTGAAGAGAGGGTCTACCAGAACAGTGAATTATTAGCAGGGGATATGGTCATGGTGTTGCTCAAAGGGATGTGTCAGGTGGAAATTAAATGATGCGATGCTGATGGGAAGGCAACACGAACTGCCAAATTTTACATAAATTAGGAAATATAACAATTCACAACTCTCCTAGCTCTAAGAAAATTAAACAAAATTGCAGAAGCTGAATTAAAAACAAATGAAAACTTGGCAAGCTGGGCCACATATGTGAAAAGAGAAACAGTCGATGGTAACATTTCAAATCTGGCACCCTCCGTCAGAACTACTCGAAGCACTCGTTCTATTTGAAGAGCATAGTACACAGTTAGACCGGTTCCACATCACGTCACTCTCTTAACTATTTCTCGTACCTCAGCAATTTGCTTCAGGAGCTCCTTGAATTCAGCTGATAGTTTGGATAGTTCACTTTCTTTTCTTTTTGCTTCATCCACACAGGAGTTCGGTATCAGTGCATCAAGTCTGTTTCGCAACCACAACAGGCTGGGCTCCTCTTTGTCGGCCTCTTCCTTAATTTGCTAAACATATATAAAAATCCATTCATATTACCATTTTCGTCCTTGCTTTCAAATCTGTGACTGCTCTCCTCCCTACTGCACAACATTGTCCAGTCATGCATCATTCCTCAAGCCCACTTCCCCCCCTCACCATGTTCCTTTGGTGACTCGACCCTTTCAAATTTCTTTTGTTCAACCATTGCCACCTGTGTCTTCTGTCACCTGGATTGAAGGTACTGAAATTCCATCCTCAAACCTCCCCCTCCCTTAGCTATTCTTTGCAACACACCTTTTAGGCCAATTCTGGTCACCTCTGCTGATGTCACCTGGAGTAGCTTTGGCCCATTCTGTGAACAGTGAAGCTGATGGAAACATTTTACATACTAAGCTGCAGAGGAGGGTGGGGAGCACCAAGGTGTCCTTGTACAACTGTTCAGTAAACCAGAGGCAAGGCGGCTATCACTGAGCCAGGATCCATGCCCTGGGGGAAGCTTCACCTGATGGAAGGGTGTAACATTGTGACATCGTTCCCCGGCCATGTCACCCTTTGAGCACAGCCTAATGTTGGATTATTCCTGAACCACCATCATAGCAGTCCTTACCACCTGTCCTCTGTCCACAGTGTCCACTTGGAGCTCCTGGTTGCCAGCCATTTCAACTCCCCTTCCCATTCCAACATCAACCTTGGTTGGAATGGGAAGTCAGATGACCTATCCTGGACCTCCTCTACTGTCACCCCATGTACCACCTGGGTGGTCAATCACTAGATGGCATAGACATTGAATTCTCCACACCAGCAGTCTCTTTCAATTATGCCCAGTCTCTGTTTTCAGCTCTGACCATTCCCACTGTCTCCACCCTTGGACTGACAAAGCTTCTGCGTTTGTTTTGTATCATACCATTCCATTGGGCATAGCTATACAGTCAACAAACCTCCAGTGCAGATTTCAAATCTCCATACTTCTCGGGATCATTAGTTCCAGATTTCATCTCCGTTAGCTGCCTTCTCTTTGCCAGAATCCAGTTTAGTAGTTGGGAAGACCTAAAGGAAAATAAAAAATGAGGAAATTTCAAGAACTTGCTTGTGAGAGAGGCAGACATATTAAGAAACAGTTAGTGGGGTGCTGAATGTAGCAATGTTAGGTAACTATTGTGAAAGAAGAAACATAAAAAGAAATGAGCAATGAAATGGGATTTGAACACCACTCACAGATAATGTCAACCAAGTGTCAATCCCAAACTCCTCCTTCACACTCTCTTCCAAATTCATTGCTCTTCCATTTTCCTGTCAACTTGTTCTCCACCAGACTCCCTGACACACCCACTACCAAATTCATTGCGTAAAGCCTCAACTTCACTCAGGTCCTGACTTCTATCATCGTTCACAACAGCCTTTGAGAATTCCTCTACCATTGTCCCGTTACTCCAGGAGGGATTACCCAGAACAAATTCCTCTACCATTGTCACATTACTCCAGGAGGGATTACCCAGAACAAATTCCTCTACCATTGTCACATTACTCCAGGAGGGATTACCCAGAACAAATTCCTCTACCATTGTCACATTACTCCAGGAGGGATTACCCAGAACAAATTCCTCTACCATTGTCCCGTTACTCCAGGAGGGATTACCCAGAACAAATTCCTCTACCATTGTCACATTACTCCAGGAGGGATTACCCAGAACAAATGCTACACTGTTTTCAAGCCAGAACATCCACTGAGCACGGCACCCGAATTTCTCTTGAATAGATCAAAGAGCAGAGTCATAGAGTAATACAGCACAAAAACAGATCCTTCAGTCTGTTTGACCATGCCAACTCCTTCTAAATTTTTCCTATCTACATTACAGTATTTCTTGGTTCATTGGCTATGAATGTTACTGGCTGGCATCAGAATTTATTGTTCTACAAAAGGAAAGAACGTTTCCTTCCCTGAATGCCAGTGATCTGGAAGATTTTTTTCTTCTCTTTATAAGTGTGCATTTAAATTCCCAGCTGCAATGGTGGGGTTCAAACTCATGTCTCCGGGACAGTGGTCCAGATCTCTAGCTTTCAGACCATTAAGTTAACCACAGTGCTGCTGTGTTCTTCAGAATCCTGGCCAATACCTGCTTTCCATCCTCATCCTTACAACAGTCAACCTGACTAACCACTGCCTTCCTTCCACATTTGCCAGCTCTCTCTTTTCACAGACATTCCTTTTGACATTTTCAGAGTTATTATGTGAATTCTCTGGTTTTCTGAGTCCAGGGACCACCTCAAGCAATGTGTCATCCAATACTTCATGATTGCTCTGGAAGACAAAAACAATCAAATTCTCCAACACAAGCTGCCCCATCCTATCTCTCTCCTCTGTCCTTTTGCATTTGGTTTGAGTGGTTGAATAACAAACAAGTTAGTTAGTTTTCGTTTAGTTTATTGTTTCTGAGCACCACGGTTCCCGAGAGACACTGGATTGCATAGCAGGAAAGCTCAAAAGCAAGCAGGGGCAGTCGGGACAGCACCACAGTTCCTGAGATGGAAATGGATTGTGCATAACTGGGCACATGGCAAGGGCCAATAAAAGGAAGTTAGGTTTAAGCAGAGCGGCCTTTGTGGGAGTGGGCAGCGTTAAGAGTGGAAAGTCAGGCTTGGGCTCATAGAGGCTTCAGCAAGGAGATGTGGTCTGTAGGTAAATCATTTAATTTAATTTTTCTTTCTTGTTGCACAGTTAGAGTAGTGGGGATGCCAGGTAGGATAGTAGAATGCTCCTCTTGCAGGATGTGGAAAGGCAGGGAGACTTCGAAGGTCCCTGATGACTGCACCTGCAAGAAGTGAATCCAGCTGCAGATTCTTTCAGACTGGGTTAAGAAACTGGAGAAAGAACTGGAAGAATTCTGGATCATTACGGAGGCTGAGAGGTTGATCGACAGTGCATATAGGGAGCTAATTACACCCAAGCAGGACATCGGTGACGACTCAGATTGGACCTACAATATTCTAAAGAGGGAGAATGAGCAGCTGCTAGTCATGGTACGTATTGGTACCAGAGACAAAAGGAGGAGGTCCTGAAGAGAGAAATTATGAAATTGGGTAGAAAGTTGAAAAGCAGGACCTCCAGGTTAGTAATCTCTTCATTGCTTGCCTGTACCACACACCTGTGAAGGTAAAAATAGTATGATTTAGCAGATGAATGTATGGCTAAGGAATTGGTGCTGAGGAAGGGTTTCAGATTCCTTGATCACTGGGGAAGGTATGAACTGTAAAAAAAGGATGGGTTACCCCCGAACCTGAGAGGGACCAATATACTTACAGGCAGGCTTGCTAGAGCTGTTGGCGAGTGTTTAAACTAATGAGGCAGGGGATTAGAACTGGAGTGATAGGGCTGAGCACGGGGCAGTTGGTATACAAGTTTGTAGTGAGGATGTGATCAAGGACAGGCAGATAATAGGGCAAAATTTCAGACAACGAAACGAGTTGAAGTGTAACAGGAGCAAAATCGAAAGGGGCGATGAATATAAAACAGAAGGTGTTATATTTGAAAGCACATAGTAAGAATAAGGTAGATGATCTTGTATCACAGGTCAAGATTGGTAGGTATGACATTGTGGGCACCACTGAAATGTGGCTGAAAGAAAATTACAGTTGGGATCTTAACATTCAAGGATACACATTGTATCGAAATAACAAGCAGGTAGGCAGAAGGGATGAGGTGGTTCTGTTGGCAAAAATGAAATCAAATGCTTAGAAGGAGGTGACACAGAATCCGAAAATGTAGAACCCTAGTGGGCAGAGTTAAGAAACTGCAAGGGTAAATACGCCCTGATGGGAGTTATGTACAGGCCTCTGAGCAGTTGCCAGGATGTTGGGTACAAATTACAACAGGAGATAGACAAGGCATGTGAAAAGGCCAGTATTATGATAGTCATGGTGATTTCAATATGCAGGTAGATGGGAAAATCAGGTCGGTGCTGTATCCCAAGAGATGGAATTTGTAGAATACTATGACATGCTTTTTAAAGCAATTTTTGGTTGAGCCCATTAGGAGAAAGGCAATTCTGGATTGAGTGTCGTGTAATGAACCGAATTTGATTAGGGAGCTGAAGGATTGGGAACCCTTAGGAGACAATGATCATAATGTGATAGAATTCGCAGTTTGAGAGGGAGAAGCTAAAGCAGGTGTTCTCAACCTGGGGGTCCATATGAGGAGCGTTTGATGGCTTTGGGCCCGTATTCATTAGAATTCAGAAGAATGAGGGGTAACCTCAATGAAGCCTATCGAATGGTGAAAGGCCCTGATAGAGTGGATGTGGAGAAGATGTTTCCTACATAGGGAGAGTCTAGGACCAGAACAGAGGGACGTCCATTTAGAACAGAGATGAGGAAGAATTTCTTTAGCCAGCGGGTAGAACTCATTGCCACAGCCTGCTGTGGAAGACAAGTCATTGGGTATATTTAAAGCAGAAGTTGATATGTTACTGATGAGGCAGGGCATCAAAGGAGATGGCGGGGGAAAGGGGTTGAGAGGATTAATAAATCAGCCATGATAGAATGGCAAAGCAGACTTGATGGACTGAATGGCCTAATTCTGCTCCCATGTCATGGTCTTATATACACCATGGTTCAATGAATTTCCTTGCACAATCTCATAATGTGAACATAAAAGTCTGGGGTATTGCACAGTACTGTATATTGGTTAAATAGGAAGGTGGTTGGGAAACAGAAATAAGAGTACTTAGCTTTGTATTAGCTCAATAGTATTCAGTATTATTTGGCAACTGGAAAGATATAATATATAGTACTGTGCAAAAATCTTAGATTTACCCTATATTATTTACTTATATATATATATATATATATATATATATATATATATATATATATACACACACACACACACATACATACACACACACATATATATATATATATATGGAGAGAGAGAGTGAGAGAGAGAGAGACATATATACACACCTAAGGCTTTTGCACAGTACTCTATGCCCTTCAGAATTTTATGCACCTTTATAAAATCAATCTTCTACATTCCATGGAACAAAGTCCTTACCTATCCTACCTCTTCCTATAAATCGTTCCCTCAAGTCCTGTCAATATCCTTGTAAATCTTTTCTGCACACTTTCCAGTTTAATATCATCTGTCCAATAGCAGGGTGACCAAAACTGAACACAATACCCCAAAGTGTGGCCTCACCTGGGTCCTCTACAACTGCCCCATGACCTTGCAATTTTCATCCTCAGCGCCCTGACTTAAGAAGGCCAACTTGCCCAAAGCCTTTTTTCACTACCCTATTTACCTGAGACTCCACTTTCAGGGAAAAATAAAGCATTTTCCTTATGCTTATGATGTATCCCGTGTCCAAAGGAAACACATTGGAAAAAGAAGTCCACTCACGAGATCAGAAAAGCTGTACATCTATGACCTATCCATTTCAAGAGATATACATATTATTTTAATGAAGTCAGTCTGTGGAATTCCTTGTGGAGCAGATATGTTACTTTGGACCAGTTAGCTCAAATAACTTTTGTGTGCTGTAGATTTGATGTATAAATATTACTTTGCAAGTCCACGTTACCTTGTCTCAAACTCTCTCCACTTGTCAGGTTGATCCAGTATTTTCTGATAGGTGGCATCAATCAGTCCTTTCAGTTCTCTCAGGGTCGTTTTGTCCATTTCATGCTTTGCCCTGATCGCCTCATACTTCTTAGTTTCTGGAAGCTTTTGGCAGAGATCTCCAATCACCTTGCCCCTTTTCTTGCACCACTCGAACTTGCCTTTGTCCGAAAAAAATTCCTGAAAAAGTTATTGATTGATTGATCGAGCTGGTTAGTCCGCCCCTCGGCTGAGGTGTGCCTGTTCCAGCCAGACACACAGGAGAGTTCAACCCTGCCCATCACCCAGAGCACGGTGGGGTGGTCTGTGCCAAGTAACTCATCTCCTTACTTCCCAAGGCCTGTTCGCCACCCGTGAGGCCCAAGCGGGGAAGTTGAAAGACTAACCTTTGCTTGCCTAGATAGGTGCTGCATCAGCATTAAGTAACACCACTCGTATCCAAAAGTCTGTCTTGAAGACATTCAGAAACTGAGTCTCAACAGCCCTACTGGGCTGAGTGCTCCAAAGATTCACCATCCTCTGGGTGAAGAAGCTTCTTCCCACCTAAGCACTGAATGACCGCCACATTTTTTGAATGTGGCACCCGATTCTAGAAAATCCAGCCAGGTAACGGTCACCCCTACATTGACCCCCATCGTGGCCCACTAGAATTGTGCAAGATTCAATGAGATCCATTCTTCAACACACTCAAGAGTATAGGCCCAGTCACTTCATCCCTATTCATTGGACAGCCCCCATCTCCAATCCAGGAATCAGTTTGGTGAACTTTCATTGTACCCTTTCTATTGCTTGTGTATCATTCCTTAGTGGGTAAACAAGACCTCAACACAACCCCATGTCATAGAATAAAGTGCCTTGTACTCAAAACCTCTGACAATGAAACCCAACGTTCTATTTGCAAACCTGATTGCCTGCGGTACCTGCACACTAATGTTCAGTGATTCATGAACAAGGACACCCAGGACCCTCTGAATGACGACACCTCCACTTTATCACCAAATAAAAATGCACAAGTTAAAAATACTCTACTCTTTTTTTCTACATTACATTTATTCCTTGCCCAAACACCCCACTTTTCCATCCACCTCAAGGCTCTCTGCAATCTGCTCACAATTTATCTGTGAAATCCAGCTTTGTGTCATCATTAAGCATTAGATTACTCGTCCGAATCATTGGTACAGATTGTGAACAGCTGGAGCTCCTATTTCTGTCATCGCAAAATCCTAATGTGATAATTGCCCTTTTCTTCCTACTCTCTGTTCCCTTTCTTTCTTTCTCTGGCCATGAACCAATTCGAAATCTGCACCAATATATTATTCCTAATACCATGTCTTCTAATTTTACTTAATAACCTTTTGTATGGCATGTTATCAATAGTCCCAGGTATCTAGTCCTGATTCCACCATGCTGCGTAATTAAGTAATATTTGAGTAATCTTGTGTGTGTCCGTTGATCCTGCATTCTTGGTCATTTAAATAATTCATCACAAGTTACAGGTATAAAACGTGAATTGCATACATCATCACACGACCATGTGAGGTATGCATGCCTCGCGAAAAGTAAACATGAAGTTTGGACTCCCATGTCTTCCTTTGAATTAGTCTAATGCTTTGAAGTTACAAAAAGTAACACACCACATCCACTGCTTCCCCCTTTTGACTCCCACTAGTTAAAATCTGAAAAAAAAACTAACAGAAACAAAATTTAATTCTTCTTTTGTAAATCCTGGAGACGCAGTGTAACATCTTTGGAAGCAGGATGCCACAGCTCCAGGAACGCTTTCCACCTCAAGCCTGAGGTGCAAAATTAAAGCTAGGGTTGAGTATAAACATTATCAGGGACTATTTGGACTGACTGGCTGTTTCTCTTCTAGAAATGCTGTACAATCCACTGTAGCTTGACTGATATCCATCCATTGAAAATGTACATTTAATTAGACCATAAGAAATAGGAGCAGGCCACTCGGCCCATCGACTTTCTCCCTCTTGTACTTCTACAAAAGCTCCCAATTCAATGAATACTTGTTGAAGGTGGCTGCTTCTTTGCCAGCCACACAGTGAAGTCACCTACAGGTGCTAGTGATCTTGATCTTTTATTTTTCCCCACCATGCTTACCCTGTGTTGTTCAATGAGTTCTTCACTGCTCATGCTGGCTAACAACTTGCACTCCCGACTCAGTTCGGACTTGCACTCTTCCACAGTTTCCACCAGTTTATTTCTTGCTGCCTCAATCTGAAGCTGGAGCAGGTGGTAGGGAGCTTCAGCCTGAAGGTCCTAGAAACATCCAAAGAACACTACTAGAATCACAAAGGTAAATCTATATACGGGTGATTCCAGTCCCGCAAGCCATTCTGCATCAAATACCATGGAATATTATGACTGGTACCCAAATCACATCTATTTACAATGAGAAGAAAAATCTAAACTCATTCTGTACCAATATCAAACTAAGTCAAAAGTTCCCTGTCAACTTCCAAATTCTTGCCCCAACACCACAAATGTCAAAAATGTGCTAAAAAAAGATAGCTCCAAAGTACAATCATGGAGCCTTCCTCTCACAATTAAATGAAAACAAAATTGCAGATGCTGGAAATCTGAATCAAAAACAAAAATCCTGGAAACACTCAGCAGAGCAGGCAGCATCTCTGGAGAGAGAAATTGTCAGCATTCCAGGTTTACAGCTGATTCGCTTCCCCACAGATGCTGAGGATTTTCACCATTTTAGTGATTAAAATGCACTAACTGAGTTGCTTACATTCTCTCGTCCAAATCATTGATACAGATTGTGAACAGCTGGAGCTCCTATTTCTGTCATCACAAAATCCCAATGTAATAATTGCCCTTTTATTCCTATTCTCTGTTTCCTTTCTTTCTTTCTCTGGCCGTGAACCAATGCAAAATCTGCACCAGTATATTACCCCTAATACCATGTCTTCTAATTTTACTTAATAGCCTTTTGTACAGCATCTTATCAATAGTCCCGGGTACATAGTCCTGATTCCACCATTCTGTGTATTTAATATTTAAGTAATATTTGAGTAACCTTGTGTATATATATTTGTTGATTAAGCATTCTTGTTTGTTTAAATAATTCATCACAAGTATGGGAGTGCTGAACTATCAGAAGCAATACCCCCGGTGAGCATGTTCAGTACAATGGGCGTATGATTAAAGCCAGAGTGATGTCAGGACACTTTCTCACACCAAAGACAGTGGGAAGCTTTCTCTCAAAAGGTAATGAATGCTGAGGCTCATTTGAAAATCTAGAAGCTGATTTTTTTCTTCTTGGAAAGGGTATTTTTGTTTCATTTCATTCAGGGGCTCTGGGCGTCCTAAGGTATCTGAGAATTTTGTACAAAGGACAATAAGAAGTCAGATTGGGTGTGTGATGTGGAAGGGAAAGGGCAAGAAGTGGTGCTCCGTATCTCTGCTGCTCTTGTGTTTATGGGCACTAGACATTAAGAATGTGTTAAGTGCTGTTGAAGAACACTTAGCAGGTTGTGAAGTTCACTTTCTCCATGATATACACACAGCCTTGGTGAAGGGAATGAATACTTAGAGAGGTGAGTGGAGTGCCTGTCAAGGGGCTGCTTTCTCCTTGGTGTGACAAAGTTTTATGGTGCTCCACATGTATTCCACAAATATTCCATCACACTCGTAAATGGGAATCTTGTGGATAGTGAAGTGTTTTAGAATGTCAGGAAGTGAGCCATTTGCTGTCACCCCCTAAGCCATCCTTCTAGTCCTTTTGAGCTTCTGGTCAAGAGGGGCCCCAGAATATTGGCAGGAGGTGATTCAGCGAAGGTGTCATTGGTTATCAGGAGGCAACTTAATGTTCTCTTTTTGGAGATGGTCACAACTTGGCACTTGTGTGAGGTGAATGTTGCTAGCCACTTGCCAGACTGAGCCTGTATATCATCCAGGCTCCTGCTACATGAAGAATTCTTCATTCATTATCAAACATTCCCAAGTACCGCCTGAAGGCAGAAGGACAGTCTCTGATGAAGCAGCTGAAAGTCGCTGAGTCAAGGACACTGCCCAAACAGATTCCTGCAGTGGCACTGTGGAGCTGAGATAAATGGCCTCCAACAACTATAAATAGCTTCCTCCAAGCTCTTTTTATTTATCATGGGCTTTGAAGGCTGAGCCAGTGTTTAATTGCCATCCCTAGTTGCCTTTGAGATGGTGGTGATCAAACGTCTGCTTGAATCACTGCAGTCATGGATATGTGGGTATACCCACAATACTGCATTGGCCAGTTGGATCAAGTGTCTGGTAGAGCTTACAACCAAGCAGTCACGGGGGGTGGGGGAGGATCTCAAAGGCACATCGGGGGATGGGTCATTAAGCGCTAGGGAGCAAAACAGTATGTAGAGTAAAACTACAGCTTAAACAAATTATTTAGCAAGTTTGAGGGAATGAATGGCTGACTCTTGTTCCTAATAACAATTGCGCCCCCACCCCCCCCCCCAGCGTCTCAGCACCCAGTGCTAACCTTCCACTGTTTGTGCAGGCTTCGGACTGTTTCCTGCAGATTCTGCTGCTCCTGTTCAGGAAGGATGTCAGTCAGCTCATCACAAGCCTTCAAAAAGGCATTGAGGATCCTCTGGTCAAAATGGCTGAAGAAATCCTAGCGGGAAATAATTGGATCGTGAATAAGAGCAACACGACCTCATCAGCCCACGTCTCAACATACACAGCACAAGTGTACTGACTGCCCACTAAATGGTTTGAGCATGCACTCCAGCCCTGATCACAGGACCCGTAGTTTAACTGGGCGGGATCCCAATAGAATGTTCCTTCCAACAGTTTAGGGAGTTCAGCGTCCAGAGATTTGACTTGCAATCGGCGTCGCATTAAATGGCCACAGCTGACAGGGTTTAGCCTTTAGTGGGTTTGGTTACTAGTCTCACCATCATCTACCCTCAACAGGCAGGTCAGTGTTGTGCAGAGGTGAGAAAGCAGGGGCATGGAGGGATCAGCAGTGGAAAGGGTGAGCAATTTCAAATTCCTGGGAGTCAACATCTCTGAGGATCTATCCTGGGCCCAACGTATTGATGCAGTTACAAAAAAGGCACAACAGCGGCTCTATTTCATTAGGAGTTTGAGGAGGTTTGGTATGTCACCAAAGACACTCGCAAATTTCTACAGATGTAAGGTGGAAAGCATTCTAACTGGCTGCATCTCTGTCTGGTATGGGGTGGGAGAGGGGCTACAGCACAGGACAGGATCAAAATAACCTGCAGGAAGTTGTGAACTCAGTCATCTCCATCATGGCCACTAGCCGCTATAGTATCTAGGACATCTTCAAGGAGCGATGCCTCAAAAAGGCGGCATCCATCATTAAGGACCCCATCACCCAGGTCATGCCTTGTTCTCATTGCTACCATCAGGAAGGAGGTACAGGAGCCAGAAAGCACCCACTCAATGATTCAGGAACAGCTTCTTCCTCTCTGCCATCTGATTTCTGAATGGACAATGAACCCATGAACACGACCTCACTATTTTTTTTTGCACCACTTATCTAATTTAACTATCTGATATATATACGTACTATAATTATTATTATGTATTGCAATGTACTGCTGCCGCAGAACAACACATTTCTTGACATAGGCTGGCGATATTAAACCCGACCCTGATTCTGATTCTTTATGAACCTGTTCTGGGACAGTTCTCCTGTTGCGGTTCCCTAAGCGACAGGACGGGAACGGTACGTGCAGCCAGGTCTCACCAGAACACCCAATCCTCACCGTGTGCCTTGTGAGAAGCCGCTCAGGGTTCCCCTCTTCCAGCAGGGCTGTCTGGGCTGAGTGCAGGACCATCTCCAGCTCCTTCCTGCAGTCTTCAAATCTCTTCAGTAAGTTGCTGTTGGTTTCCATATGCTTCCTCCACTTCATTCCCTGTTCCACCATGTCCTGTCAGAGGATGCCATACAGGATGAATGATTATGAAAGAGCAATCTGTGTCTCCCAAAGCATCCCAAGTAATTTACAGTCATCGTTCAAAAGTGGCAATCACATTATGCAGTACAGGAACCTGTAGTCAGTAGCATACTGAAGGGCTGAACTGCTCAGGCTATTGATTGAGACATCATTATAAGCCAGGGGGATAACGCCCCTTTACTTCTCTGCACAGGTCTATGTCCCCTTGAGAAGGATGGACTATATTTAATTGACTGTGAAGCACTTTAGGGTTGAGAAAAGCATGATATAAACGCAAACACAATGAAATAAGTAACCATAGATCCATTTAAGGCTGTGAACCTTGGAGCAGAAAAGGTTGAGAAGAGACTTGAAAGAGCTGTACGAAATTATGAGAGGAAAAATTGGAGTTTCACCTGGGATGCAGCTTGAATCTGAAGGAGTTTCTTCTGAAGCAGAGAAGAGTCCAGGTGCATCATCACCTTACTGGAGTTGATCAGCTTCTGAACGGCCTGCAAGTTCCACTCTGCTATAGACACAGCTTTTTTGCACTCCTCTTGGCAGCTCGCCAGCTCCTAGAGGGGAATAAAGGGGAGATATTTGAGTTACAAAAACTTGTCACCTAGCTCTGCTGAGCCAGGGCAAAATGTTGACCAACCTGGTGTTGCATCTTGAAGACGTCTGCAGAATGGCCCTCAGCGTCAGTAGCTGAGGTGATCTGACTGGCTCTGTTCGCTGCCTCGTAGAAGGCAGTGATCTGCTTCTCCAGCTCGTCTACGGGACTGAGCAACTGCTGAGCTTCCAAGAGTAAGCTTTGACAGCGCTCTCGAACCTGCACAGCAGAACAGACAAGAAATGAACAGAGACACCAGCTGGGTACCAACTATACAATCTCTGTTGAATATTCCACATCCCTCCACAACCATTACTAGCTGTACATTAGCATACATTTCATTAAATGCGTTGTTGGACTGCGGTGTAGAATTGTTATTTTCCTTGTAGTTTAACTTTCCTATCTTGCTTATGTTTTTATATAATCACCTATGTAGGTGCAATTGTTCGGTGAATTTTTCAGTCATAATGCTATAGTTGCTTCTGTATTTTTCTAGAAACCTTTTAGTTTACAGTAGAAGGTAACACACTGCATGAATCTGGCTACTCAATGGGTTAATGGTTATCACTGGAATTTGTGTTATCTCTAGTTGAAGTATGAAATGACCATGATTACTCTGGCAAGTCCAAGATCTTTTCTTTGTTGTCTTGACACTTCTTCTTTGCTCTTGTAACACTTGATAAGAGGATCATAAGCAGTAAATTTTTAAGTAAGAGCCTCACTCTTGACTTCCAAAGAACATTTGGATCACAAAGCGTCAAGATGCAACAGTGTCCAGATCCAAACGAACTGGTTATGAGCTTAGCCCCTCTTCGGGGTCAAGGGTACATAATCCAGGCTGATACTCAAGTCCAGTATCAGTCAAGCAGTGTGCAGTGGCAAGGACAGCACCGAGATGATGCTGCACTATCAGAGGGCCAGGACTGAGGACAGGCTGCACAATCAAAGAGACAGTGCTAAGAGAATAATGCAGTATCAGGTACCTCTTCTAAAGCGTAGCTCTAAAAGGGCTTGCAACTGCAGGTTGAGGTGCAGCCTAGGGCACTCTCCAAAGAAGAGGAAAGAAGTTCATCTAGTAGCTCATTAATCTGTTTGTTAGAGCCTAGCTGACAGAAACATCTACAAAGTATCAGTGGTCTTGGGACATTCTCCTAAGTTACAGAGAAAGGTTGAACAAGTTGGGTCTTTATTCTTTGGAGCGTAGAG
Organism: Mobula hypostoma; assembly: GCF_963921235.1. Classification (NCBI taxonomy): domain Eukaryota; kingdom Metazoa; phylum Chordata; class Chondrichthyes; order Myliobatiformes; family Myliobatidae; genus Mobula; species Mobula hypostoma. Next base: position 88,522,718 of record NC_086104.1, on the reverse strand, counting down.
GGTTGAGAGGGGACTTGATAGAGGTGTTTAAAATTATGAGGGGGATAGATAGAGTTGACGTGGATAGGCTTTTTCTGTTGAGAACGGGGGAGATTCAAACAATAGGACATGAGTTGAGAGTTAAAAGGCAAAAGTTTAGGGGTAACATGAAGGGGAACTTCTTTACTCAGAGAGCAGTAGCTGTGTGGAACCAGCTTCCAGTGGAAGTGGTTGAGGCAGGTTCGATGTTGTCGTTTAAAGTTAAATTGGATAGATATACGGACAGGAAGGGAATGGAGGGTTATGGACCGAGTGCAGGTCAGTGGGACTAGGTGAGAGGAGGAGTTCGGCACGGACTAGAAGGGCCGAGATGGCCTGTTTCTGCGCTGTAATTGTTGTATGATTATATGGTTATATTCTGTAGCTGTGAAGCAGACCAGAATTTAATTTAATTTATTTATTTTAATATACATTTCTTATTTAATTTATAGTTGTTTTAATTATGTATTGCAATATACTGCTGCTGCAAATCAACATAATTCACGACATACTGCACGCCAGCGATATGAAACCGATTCAGGCTCTGAGATACAGGAAGTATCTCACTCTACTGGAGGTTTTCACTCGTTCTCCATTTCCATTAAAATAAAAGCATCTAGAACAATGTGTAAATCATTAGGGTCAAAGGACTGAAAAAATGTTTGAACAAAGTGATCTACAGGTGGACAGCAAAATTGACCCAAGAGCAAAAGTATTTTACCTTGTAATATCTCGTTAAGCAAAAGAACAGATCCACCAATCCTGTGAACATCAGTGTGGAGAAGTGGCTACTCCAGTCATAGGTCAGGTTTCATAGAACATAGAACATAGAATAGTACAGCACAGTACAGGCCCTTCGGCCCACAATGTTGTGCTGACCCTCAAATCCTGCCTCCCATATACCCCCCCCCTTAAATTCCTCCATATACCTGTCTAGTAGTCTCTTAAACTTCACTAGTGTATCTGCCTCCACCACTGACTCAGGCAGTGCATTCCACACACCAACCATTCTCTGAGTAAAAAACCTTCCTCTAATATCCCCCTTGAACTTCCCACCCCTTACCTTAAAGCCATGTCCTCTTATATTGAGCAGTGGTGCCCTGGGGAAGAGGCGCTGGCTATCCACTCTATCTATTCCTCTTAATATCTTGTACACCTCTATCATGTCTCCTCTCATCCTCCTTCTCTCCAAAGAGTAAAGCCCTAGCTCCCTTCATCTCTGATCATAATCCATACTCTCTAAACCAGGCAGCATCCTGGTAAATCTCCTCTGTACCCTTTCCAATGCTTCCACATCTTTCCTATAGTGAGGCGACCAGAACTGGACACAGTACTCCAAGTGTGGCCAAACCAGTTTTATACCGGAGCTCCATCATCGGATTGCAATTCCCCACTCTCTGTGCGATTTGGTGAGCCCTTTATTAATCAAAGCTTAACTGAAGAATTAGCATTAAATGGAGAACTTTAAATAAAACAGAGAATAGAAGAAATATTCAACAGCTTGGGCAGCAGCAGGGGAGACAGAAACAGAGTTAATATCTCATGACAACGATCTGAAGTAAGGCCATCAGAATGAAATGTTTACTTTCCACAATGCTGTCTGATTCGCTTGAGTATCTCCATCAATTTCCACTGTTAATAAGAATTCCAACATCTTTTCTCTTTTCACTTTTCCCTATCATTGAATACTAGCCACCATTCAGTCGCCCATGCCTGGAGTGATGAGGATGATTTAAGGGATGAATCGCACTGTGAGAGGAGCAAGACTGAGGGAAGACCTACCGTGCAATTGAAAAAGCAATACGGAGGGAGCGATATGGAAGATGTGACAAAGCAAGAACTAGAATCACGTGCAGGCACGGATAGTTTACAGATAGTGTGCAGTCAGCCCAGGCAAGTGAGGTCTTTTCAGGGAGGTCTTTGAAGAGCAGAGCTTCCCTTTGCACAACGGAAGATGACAGAGAGCCATTTGGCATACCGAGACACCGTAATGATGAAAACGAAGGATTCTAGGGTGACACGTACCATTGGTCAGGTACTAAGCCTCAAATATAATTGGGCTTTAACATGGAGATTCTAATACCTGTATTATTGTAGTGGAATTGGTGATTAATCATTCAAATAAGGAATTTGAACAAATTTACCAATTGGTCAATATCTGTATCTACAAGTCAATTCTGTATAAAATTGGTGCTTCTTTGTTCAAACTTTTGACCAGGTTGGTGACAGGGGTCATGCTGTGCACAAGTAAATAAAGTCTGATTAAGGAACGAGTGTGAGTTTTCAGTGGCAAAGACAGCGATGCCGAGTGAGGTTACATGAGACAGAGAACAGTGTACGGACCGTGCTATTCAGAACAGTGTGCGCACTGCACTATTCAGAACCGCATGCAGTCCACGCTATTCAGATGGTGACATTGCCTGGAGAGGTAAAATGGCTAGGTGTCCCATTAGCCTGAAGTTGGTCAAATGAAGCAAACTGGACAGAGAGAGACACCAGATCAGAAGGGAATAAAACCAGAAAATGCTGGAAATACTCAGCAGTTCAGGCAACATCTCCAGAGAAAGAAACAGAGTGGATGCTTGTCTGACCATAGTTAGATGAACACTGTTCTTTTCCAGTCTCATACACCGGAAATATGCTGACTAAATTTCAGATTTCATCTTAAACTTCATCAGTCCTGACGAAGAGTCTTGGCCCAAACCATCAACTGTTTCCACTCTGACAGATGCTGCCTGACCTGCCGAGTTCCTCTAGCATTTGATGTGCGTTGCTCTGAATTCCCAGCCTCTGCAGAATCTCTGGTGTTGCTCTGGCCTCTTAGCTTGGAGAGCACTCTCACCTTTATCAGCTGATCTTTAATGGTCGACATTGTGGCAAGCATTTGCGTCACTTCATCCTGCGGTGTGTCCTTTGTTAACTGTTGGGCTGTCTTGGAAACCACTTTATATTGTGCTTCCATTATTGGCACTTTCTGCTTTATTACCTGCAGAGCACAAAGGAAGGAGTTTGTGAAGGATAGCTAGCATTTAGCTCCTTTTGAAAATAGTCAATGAAATAAGGCATAGCTATGGGGCAGAGAGCACACCTACAGAGATCTCACCTTCTGCTTCAGCGCACTTACAGTGTTCACATTATTATCCAGTTTGATCAACAGCCACATTGACATTGAGACCGGTTAACAACAGCTAGGTGTCTTCATATCCTTTCTCTCATTCTCCCTTCTCCCCCTTCCGTCAGACAGAAGATACAAAAGCCTGAAAGCACATCCCATCAGGCTCCAGTGCAACGTCTACCCCACAGTAATGAGTGTACTAAGTGGCACCCTAGTGTGATAAACTTGACTCTGGACCTCACAGTCCACCTCGTTATGATCAGGTGCCTTATTGTTTACCCGTATTGCACATTCTAAGGAGCTGTTGCACTTTACTCTGCACTGTTATTGTTTCTCCTTGTCCTACCTCAGTGCACTGTGTAATTATCTGATCTGTACGAAACAGTATGGAAGAAATGTTTTTCACTCTATTTCGGTACATTTGACAATAATAAGTCAATTCCAAAACTGACATGGCATGAATGATAGAAACGTATACTGTCATTGAGAACTGGACTGAATGTGCACTCTGTTGCTGCCATTGGGAGATTCTTCAATGTGTTATATTTACAAAGACAGGGGGCTTTTTGAACCAATGCTCATATGAATGAAAACAAACACTCACATACGCACAAAGTAATCATCAAGGTACAGACAACACCCACTTTACAGAGGGTTTGCATTTCTAGAAAATCATCCACATCACAATTTTACATAAATTTACACCTTCTGTAATATCAGAAGTTGAGTTGAAAAAAATTCTACATAAATTCTGTGAGAGTGAATTTGTATCCCTTATCTTAGATGTTTTTATTTTGGAGTGTTTTATGAATTGGATCAGGGCAAATCTGTGAATCTCTGGTAACCAAATGGAGGCCATTTGTATGAAGTGGTTTCTCTCCCTCTAGTTCTCACCGCATTCTGGCTGGAACAGCACTAAAAATCTATTCTTCATTTACCATTTGAGAAGACCCCAAATTAGATTGTTAAATTGCTGCCTGGGCATAGACTGATCAACCAGCTGTTACAGACCCATGCAAGATCCCTTTTGATAGAATTCCAGTTTTACACCCAGGTGCCATGTTGAAAATCATCCCTTTCCCATCGATAGAATGCTATACCTCCATATCTTGAATGTAAGTCTTAATGTTTACGAAGGAGACATCCACAGGGGAGACTTGTTTCTCATTTGCCGAGTCCACAAACTTCTTCAGAGTAGACACGCCATCCAGATACTCCTTTTTGAGTCTGTCCACCTCGTCTGCCCGTGCATACTGCAAAACAGGGACACAGCATCAAACGGCTGGGAGTTAATGCTGCACACTCAAGTTAGGTAGGAGGCTCATAGCACAGCTAACAGATGCTCAGAGATTATTGAGCTGTAACCAGAAGACAGTGGGAGTTGAGGAGCAGAACATTGGATTGCTCTTTGGAAAATGGGCAGAAATTCTGATTGGAAAGAGACAGAAGTGCCTGCTAAAAACACAGATTTATTTCCTGTCAGGTGTCATGCTGCTTTGAGAGTTTCTTTCCCAACCGTGCATATCCTGCAACTTCAAAGCTAACAGTTTCAGATGTCAACAGTTTTATTGCATGATGAAACAGTAAAATTAATTGTTCTTGAGATATAGTTTATGCTGCATCACATGATCCTACAGAGCACCAATATGTCATGCAACACACATCAAACTTGCTGGTGAACGCAGCAGGCCAGGCAGCATCTCTAGGAAGAGGTATAGTTGACATTTCGGGCCGAGACCCTCGTCAGGACTAACTGAAGGAAGAGCTAGTAAGAGATTTGTAAGTGGGAGGGGGAGGGGGAGATCCAAAATGATAGGAGAAGACAGGAGGGGGAGGGATGGAGCCAAGAGCTGGACATGCTTCTGGTAGAAGCTATTAAGATTTCTAAAGAATATAAAATAAGAATAAGGTAAAAATGTACAAGATGCACAATTCACCGGAGTCCAGCCTGCAAATTGTTTTCTAAAACAACGTAATGACTTCACTGGTATTTGTCTGCTATTGATTTAGTTATTGGTTTAACCTCACAATCTTCCCTTTTGAGAACTGATCTCAGTTCGATTGAGTACCTCAACTCCTTTTATCTGCCTTTGGTCCATATGCATTGACTTCCTAATCTAAGGATCAATCATTGTCCAAACTGAAGTCACTGGTTGACATCTCAACCTCAAAATCTACCTTGTTATGACCTTCCAGCTTACTGTGCCTTCTCAGTAACAATTACACGATGTTCTGCATTCTGCTAGTATTTTCCGTTGTACTACTTCGAAACACTGACATGATGAAATTATATGCATGAATAACATTCAAAACAAATATTTTTACTGTACCTCAGTACCTGTGACAGTAATAAACCAATTTAACAATTTACACCCTACCAGACTTTTGAAAACAGTGCTCCAGTTTCTATGCCTCTGTTGCCTCAGAAGGCTAGGGTAGTTCAGCATGTCCCCAGTGGCTCTTACCGACACACTACAGAAAGAGTCCTATCCAGATGCATCACAGCTCAACATGACAACTGCTCTGCCTAAGACTGAAAGCAGTGACAGAGAGTTGGGAGCACAGCTCAGTCTATCACACAAAACCCGCCGCCCCTCTCTACCTATATTATCCAGCTGTCTCAGGAAAGCAGCCAATATTATCAAGGAGCCCTCCCACCCCAGTCATTCCCCCTTCTCACTCTTCTTCAAAAGCTCGAGAGCACATATCACTAGATAAGCACAGCTTCTACCCCACTTTTAACAGGCGCTTGAATGGACTTCTCATACATTCAAAGATTAACTCTTAATTTCCCAATCTATCTCATGCAAATTATTTGTTCACCTGGACTGCACTTTCTCTATAACTGTAACACTCTACACCAGATTCTGTTTTCCCTTTTACTACCTCAATGTTTTTATGTATGGAATAATCTGTTTGGATGGCACACGAACACAAGCCTTTCACTGTATCTCGTTACTCGTGACAGTAAGAAACCAACTCAATTCAATGGAAACACAGGAGGGGTAACAACTTCCTCATCCTGAGTAAAAACGGAAAACAAATGTCTCACTTTTCATGACTATGAATTGAGCACAAACCTGACAGAGTGTTTCTCTCATCGGTATCATAGGATTTCATGTGACACTATGTACCGAATTATGGCTCAACATTTCCAAAAAGGAAACTAAAATAGACACCGAACACCTACGTGTTTCACTTTGACGAAGAGCTCCCTCCAACGTCCATTCAGCAGGAGCAACTGTTGCTTGAGATCTCGAGAGACCGCTTCATCGCACGTCTCAATGAGGAAATTCCCTGCGTCATTCATGATGGAGTGCTGCTGGATCCAGTGTGGGAGGTGTCGGAAGAAGTCCTTTCAATGCAAGAACACAATAAATAAAGGAAACAGGTAGAGATTCTTGGAGGGCATTCGTGTTACAAGGGAGGAGGTATTTGCAACGTTGTGGTGCATTAAGGAAGATAAATCCACAGGGGGGCTAGAGAGGAAATTATGGAGGCCCTTGCAGAGATACTTACCTTACTGTTAGCCAATGGTGAAGTCAACGAAGAGTGGAAGTGGCTAATGTTGTTTCACTGTTTAAAGGACAAGTGAAGGAACTACATGGCAGTAAACCCGACATCAGGAGTTACGGGAGGGAATTCGGAGAGACATGGTCTACCAGTATTTGGAAGGACAGATCTTGATTAGGATGTGTTAGCGAGGCTTTGTGCATGGAAAGTCGTGCTTGATGAATCTTGGAGAATTTTTTGAAGAAGTAACCAAAAAGGAAGGTGAAAGTAGGGCAGTAGATGTTGCTTATTTGGACTTTGGCAAGGCTTTCGACAAGGTCCTACATGGTAGGCTGATCTAGAAGGTTAAGTCCCACAGAACCCAGGGAGAGCCAGCTAGGTGGATTTAAAATTGGCTCAAAGGAAGGAAGCAGAGTGTGGTCCACAGAAGGGAGGCCGGTGACTAGTGGTGTGCTACAGAGTCAGTGTTGGGACTTCTGTTATTTGTTATTTATATAAATAATTTGGAAGTGAATGCATGAAGCTTTAACAGTAAGTTTTCAGATACACAAAATGAAGAGATATTGTGATAGTGAAGATTATCATAGATTACAAGGGGATCGTGATCATTTATGGATGTGGGTCAAGGAGTGGCAAATGGATTTCAGTACACATTTTGGAAAATCAAATAGGACTTGTACTACCAAAGGTAAGGCACTAGGGAGTGCAATGGAACAGAGGGACTTGGGGGTACAAATGCACAGTTCATTGAAGGCAGCAGCACAGGTTGATAGGGTGGTAGAAAAGTGTTTAGCTTCCTGGTCTTCGTCAGTCAGGGCACTGAGTATAGATGCTGGGGCATTATGTTGCAGTTCTACAAGTCATTGGTGAGGCTGCATTTGGAGTACTGTGCACCCTAGTTTTTGACCCCCTTACCCTGGGGGGAAAGACTGCTACTGTCCACCTAATCTATGTGACTTGGGGTCAGGTCACTCGTCTGAGTACTACTGGTACTATGTAACCCAGTACTACCTGTCGCATGGTCGGGTGGTCAGTGACTAAACCGGCTCCCCCACCAGGCTTGCCTGGTGAGGAGAGTGGCTAGACACCCTGCAGGATGAAAAACAAGACCTGTCAAAGGGCGGATGAACCTTCTCGTAGGGTCAACGGCCATCTAGCAAACATGTGCCGTGAAGTGCGAAAAGGGCATCCCTTGCATCGAATCTTGGTCTGGTCATTCACTGCAACAAGACTTCCCCCAGCCGTCTTGGACCCCACCATGCTGCTGGATCCGGGAGGGGATGTCGAGAGGGTGAGTCTGGACCTGTGCAACCCCCTACTCACCTAAAATCTACTCACGCACACGCCATTCCTTTCTGAGGAGTAGGGTGCACATATCAAACCCCACTAACTGACTGAAAGGAACCATCATCATCCTATGGGATGGATAGCCAGAGAGAGAGAGAGAGAGAGAGAGAGAGAGAGAAAATCTATGTGACTATACGGAGTTTGTACGTTCTCTCCGTGGCTGTGTGGGTTTCCTCTGAGTGCTTGAGTTTCCTCTGAGTGCTACGGTTTCCTCCCACAGCCCAAAGGTAGATTAATTGATCATTGTACATTGTCTCATGATTAAGCTAGGACTAAATCGAGGAATTGCTGGGCAGCAAGGCTCAAAGGCTGGAAGGGCCTTTTCCACACTACGTCAATAAATAAAACAAATTATATAGTTTTGGTCACCCTGTTATAAGAAGGGTGTGGTTAAACTGGAACGAGGGCAGAAGAGATGTTGCCAGGACCAGAGGACCTAAGTTACAGGGAGAGGCTGGACAGGCTGCATCTTCATTCCTTGCAACGTTGCAGAATGAATGGTGACTTCATGAAATTCTGAGAAACACAGATAAGGTGCACAGCAGGAGTCTTTTCTCTGGGGTAAGGGGGTCCAAAACATGAGATAAGGTGGACAGTAGCAGACTTTTCCCCACGGTAAGGGAGCCCAAAACTAGGGAACATACTTTTAGAATGAGGGAGCAAAGATTTAAAGAAAGTTCTGAGTGGCAACTTTTTCCATGCAGAAGGTGGTGAGCGTATGGAACGACTGCCAGTAAAAGTGGTTTGCCTACTCCCTAACATATATACCGGCTCACTATTGTACTATAACCTGCTCACTATATCCTGACCCCAAACTCACTTTTATCTTCCAGCCCACCTCATTATTATACGAAGCTACTCTCATTATTGCCTAGGCTAGCTCAAAACCTACTCATGATTTCCCTTCCACCAATTCACTGTTATCACTCTAACACGCTGCAGATTATTATGCTGCTTGAACTGGATTGCTCTGCATTCTACAGTGGTCCAGTGTCTATCGGAGTTGACCGCATCGTCACATCTTACCTTCTTTGCAAGCTCTGGTTGATTCAGCATTTTCTCCGCATCTTCCAGCCAGGCCTGCAGGTCCGTTACTGTACTGCTGTATTTGTTCCAGTTGGTAATCACTTCCTCCAGCATGCTCCTGACACTGCGCACCTCCACAGACAGATTCCGCCACTGTACCATTGAGTCGGTCAAGAACTTGGTGACACTCTCTTTCTCTTCAGCTGGAGGCAAGAGAAATAACGGGGAAGGACCGAACACAGAGGTTAGAGGGAGTAGGCATACGTGTCTATTGTCAGAGTTCAACTGACAGGCACATTAAATCGGGTTCAACACCCGTCCAGTTACCTGAATCCTCAACTTCCAAGTACGCATCAGCTGCCTGCTTCAGAGACTGGAAAGTGACCTCATAGTGTCTGAAAAACTTGTTGTCCTCAACAAATGACTGCAGGGAAAGATTAAGGACATCACTGAGGGTTAGGTATTCAAAATGTAACTCACTATATGCAGACACAGAGATACTAAGATAGTTCAACAAAGTCGAACAGAAAATTTGCCTTTATCTCAGAAATGCTGGAACAGAAAGAGGAAGAGGTGAATCTTCAGTTCTGTGTTTTGGAGGAGATGGTTGAAGGTTTCCACTAGCATTTCTACAAAAAGTTATTTCTGGCATCACCCCAGAAAAACATGCACTTTTCCTGAGATTAGATCCACTTATCAAAGGAAACAGTTTCTACCTACTACATTAAAATACTTAACATCTTCAACATCTCAGTTAGATCAACCTTCTGTGTCAAGGGATTACCGACTAAAATTCATGTAATCTGTTTTTGTACTTTTACCCTTTAAGCCTACTTATCTCTCTGGTTTTCCACTCTCAGTAAATCCCATCTGTCAAGCTGATTAGTTTAAAGATAAAAGTTACCTCTATTTGTCACATGGACACCGAAACATCAGAAGGTACAGTGAAATATGTTGTTTGGATCGAGGATGTGCTGGGGGCAGCCCGCAGGGGTCGCCATGCTCCCGGTACTAACATAGCATGGCCACCACTCACCAACACTAACTCGTACGTCTTTGGACTGTGGGAGGAAACCGGAGCACCTGGAGGAAACCCAGTCACGGGGAGAACGTGCAAACTCCTTACAGATAGTAATAAGGGAATTGAACCCCGATCAGTGATCAGTGGCACAGTACACCATTACTCTGATCCTACACTATCGTGCCATGCTGTGACCAGACCAGAACATACATTGGTGTTACACACAGTTGCGGTATACAGTCATACAGATATGTATAACATGGGTTCAAAATGATTGTGTGAAAGGAAGACCTGGTACAGAGCTTCTGAGACCTGGACTGCTGCCTACATTCTCTCAGCATCTGTCCAAATTCAGTGGAAAAACAAGCCATTTATTGAGCTAAAAACAGAAAACTCTGGAAACACTCAGCACATCGGGCAGAATGTGTGGAGAGAGAAACAGAATGAATGTTTCAGGATGAAGCTGAAGATCCCTTCACAGAGGTACCAGAGTGACCTGCCAAATAATTCCAGCACTTGCCACTTTTATTTCGCAGTCCACTGGGCACCTGGCTACCTGTCAGCCCCACCCCCACTCTGAGCTATCCATGTCAGACCCCATTCACCATTCCACTGTAGCACCTCGACTTCAATCTTGCCAACGTTGCCGTCTCAAAGACTGGAGGCTGGAAGCCCGATGTCTGCAAGTTTGGGAGCCCAGCCGAAGACTGGCGGCCAGAGGGCCAACGTTGGCAAGTTTGAGAGTCCAGGCCCGGGGACTGGAAGCCCAGAGGCGGCCTGTCCTGAGGGTGGAGGCCTGTGAGGGTGAAAGGATGGGCGGGTGGGGAAGGGGCTTGTTTTGCTGTTGTTGCTGTTGCTGCTACTGCTTGTGTTGTTCTCAGTCGTGTGTTGTTATTGCGTTGAACATTATGGACTTGCTACGTTGGCGCCAGAACACTCGCAGGCTGCCCCCTGCACACCCTTGGATGTGTTGGTTGTTACTGCAAATGATGCGTTTCACTGTATGTTTCCATGTAAATGTGATAAATAAATCTGAAATTTTCTCCCTGGAACTGAGGGTCTAATTAATCGCATTCAGCTACGTTGGGCAGGCCAAGGCTTCCTGCACACCCAGCACCGGAGTCCTTAAACTGCCACTCCATTCACACTTTGCCAGGGGAAGAGATTACCAGGCAGTCGAGGGAAAGGATTCACCAATGCGCCCGAGATCTCCTTGAAGAAATGAAACATCCCCTCTGACTCCTGGGAAGCTCTGGCCCTGGATTATTTAGGGTGGCGCTGGAGAAGGTCAAATCCCAGAGCACACAGAGGCCTCCCTTAAGTGGCGGAAGGCATACTTGACTCACCACCCACCCCATCAGCCACCAACCGCTCCATCCAGGGTAGAGTCTGCAATTTTCTCATCAGCTATCTAAGAGTCCACAGGACTGGAGAGCAAGCGAGTCCAACCTGAGGGACTGCTGAAGAAGCTGTAACCATACAGTGGGTGGTCAAGGTCTGCAAGGGAAGCTCGGGCGACTATAGGGAACACTTTATACATCCAAGTGTTATGAGAAATAACCATTACATAAAAGCGAACAGAATGACAGAATCATTTCACTTTTTATGCACTGGGTGTGGACAGTGGCTAAAAGGACAATCATTAACCAGCCCTCGCTGCCTTCAGCTTGGCCAGCTGAGTGGATATTAAGAGTCCACCACATAGAATCTGTCATCCCCTCCAGTTACTGATGAACTAGCTGGGTTTATGACAACCAACTGGCAGGTTATACGGCTAATTTGGAAACATTAATATCAAATTTAGTCCAAGGTTTCAAAATCGTTATCCGAAGGGATCTTAATCCATACTTGCTAATCAAGCAGCACAGCTATTAATAAAAGCAAAAAAAAAAGGGATACACTCAGTGAGTGAGGCAGCGTCTGTGAGAAAGGAAGCAGGTTTAATGTTTCAGGTCAAAACCTTCATCAGAACCTTCTGTACAATCCCAGAATTTTCTGCTTTATCTGAGATTTACAGCATCTAAAGTTGAAAATTCTGGGATTGTACAGCAGGTTCTGATGAAGGTTTTGACCTAAAACATTAAACCTGCTTCCTTTCTCACAGACGCTGCCTCACCCACTGAGTGTATCCTTTTTTTTTTGCTTTTATTAATAGCTGTGCTGCTTGATTAGCAAGTATGGATTAAGATCCCTCCGGATAACGATTTTGAAACCTTGGACTAAATTTGACATTAATGTTTCCAAATTAGCCGTATAACCTGCCAGTTGGTTGTCATAAACACAGCTAGTTCATCAGTAACTGGAGGGGATGACAGATTCTATGTGGTGGACTCCTAATATCTACTCAGCTGGCCAAGCTGAAGGCAGCGAGGGCTGGTTAATGATTGTCCTTTAGCCACTGTCATCATAATTAATAATCAGTCCACAGTATATATGGGCCAACAGAATACACCACAGTACAATTCCACTGAAATATTCCTTACAATATAATTTTGTAGGAGAAGTTGAACGGATTCTCTCCTGCCATATTTGATGATCCATGATTTAAGTTTGGTTTCAGCAAGTACCAGGAATGCCAGAAGACGATACTTTAACTCAAGGAAATCCAGTCTTGTTAAGTGGAGCTTGGATGCAGATGTAATGAAACTAAAGCTGGAATTTAAAAGAGACATGTTAGATGAGGGTCTGAAAGAAACCTTTGATAACGGTGTGGTTGTACTGTGACTGTTTGGGGCTGCACTGATACCTTAACAAAAATAAAAACAAGAAAGAACTGGAAATAATAATTGTCTCAACATCCTGGCTGGTGATGCTGAACATGTACAAAGTTTCACTCTGCATGCAAAATTCATTCATGCTGATGCCTTTGCAGCATATTTAGCACAACCCTGCTACTTTTTAGTCTGATGTGATTTTAGTGATCTTGAAGAGTCCCAAAACTCATTCAAATGCACCACCCTTTGCCGCTGACGTCCCTTTTAAATCACTTGCTTCTAATTTCAAACCTCTTGTTTTTAGCACATCCTCAATGGGAAAAAAAAGGACCTGGTGTTTTCATCTTTTCTTTGACACTCCTGATATTGTATACCTCTATCAGATAACCCCCTCAATCCAGGCACCCGCTCCTTGTAACTCAGGCCCCCAAGTCCTGGCAGCATCCTGGTATGTCTTTTCTGCATGCTCTCCACTTTAATAAATCTTTCCTATAACAGGGTGACCAAAAACTGTACACACAATACTCAGCCGATCAGCAAGTATATGGGGAGTAAAACACACAAAATGCTGGAGGAACTCAGCAGGCCAAGAAGCATCTAGCAAGCATCGACTGTACTCTTTTCCTAGATGCTGCCCGGCCTGCTGAGTTTCTCCAGCATGTTGTGTGTGTCGCTCGGATTTCCAGCATCTGCAGATTTTTTTTCTTGTTAATATATGGAGAGTGATATTTCACATCACTGACAGTGCAATACAAAGCTACAGCCTGACAATCCCAGTGATTCCCCTCAGGTTCAATCCTGCCTTGTGGGTTTACACATTTTGTCTGTGCCTGCAGAAGCTTCTCCCAGGTAATCCAATGTCCTCTCACCTCCCAAACACACGCAGGTTGGCAGATTAATCGGTCACTGCAAATTACACCTGGTGTAGGTGGAATCAGAGGGGCGTTGATAAGCATGAACTCATAGAGTCATAGAGTACTACAGAACAGAAACAGGCCCATCGGCCCATCTAGTCCATGCCGAACTGTTTCACTTTTCACCCTGAACCTCTGACCTCTGGTTCTAGTCTCATGCAACCTGAAGGAAAAAGCCTGCATGAATTCACGTGACCTTAACCTCTCATAATTTTGTCTACCTTTATAAGATCTCCTCCCCTCATTCTTCTTGTGCTGCTAATCTAACCAACTCAACCTAACTTATTCAACCTTACCCTATAACTCAAGTCCTCAACTCCCAGCAACATCCTTGTAAATTTTCTCTGCGCTGTTTCAAGCTTACTGTTGTCTTTCCTGTAGGTAGCTGACCTGACCTGGACACGATACTCGCCTCACCAATGTCTATTACTGGGTGGCGGGTGGAGATATATCTCTACCAAAGGAGGTGCAAGGCACTCCTTCCTCTCACTAGCCTGCAGATCACCCTTAGGCAAGGTGTAGCACCTGTTTAACACACCCCTCCCCAATAAGGGTCACGTGAAGCCATGGGAGCTGGTGGTAAATGGTCGTATAAGCAGCTGGTACATATTACAAGCCCTGGTTATGAAACCAATGACACCAGGCAGACAGTCTCTGCACAGTATTGATAATGGCTGGGATCAGCCATCTTATAAAGACACTGTCCAGAAGAAGGCAATGGCAAACCACTTCTGTCGAAAAATTTGCCAAGAACAATCATGGTCAAAGACCATGGTCGCCTATGTCATGACACAGAACAGTTTAAGATGGTGCTGGTGAATCTCGGCAACTTCTGGCTGGTGACTAATGAAATAAAGAAAACAACTAAATGCTTCATTAATCACTCTTATTCTGGTAAACAATAGTCTGTAACTTCATTTTGGACTGGGAAGCAATTCGGTGTGACAGTGGGCCCACAAGGTTTGATCGATTCAAGTGCCGGGGCCGAATTGGAAAGGTCAGGTACGGGCCGAATCGAGGAGGTGGGGTCCGGCTCCAGAACAGATCAAACCGTATGAACCTGAAGTTTGGATGATGATTTAAGTGCTCGGCCGAATCGGAAAGGTCAGATACAGGCCGAATCGAGGAGGCGTACCAAAGCGACTGAACCCGATATTTGGATGATTTAAGCACCGGGCCAGATTGAAAAGGTAAGGGTATTGAGGCCTGATCTGCCCTGCGCTGATCTAAGGATCCATGGACAGGACTGTCTTTGTGGATTTCTTGTTTATTGTTTATCATGATTCGCTTTTTCTTCTCTGCACATTGGGTGTTTGAGAGTCTTTTTTATTGTTCTTCTTTGGGTTTCTTTGTTTTGAGGCTGCCTGTTAGAAGATGAATCTCAAGGTTGTATCAGGAATGCAAACTTTGATAACAAATGTACTTTGACGGTTGAATATGGCGCCTATCAAAACGAACAAATATCTTGTACAACTTCATCCCAGCTCTGGTAATCAGTGTTCTAATTTACAAAGGCCAATGTACCAAAAGTTCTCCTTATGACCCTATTTTATGTATTGCACTGTACTGCTGCCACAAAAAAAAACAAATTTTGTGACATGTGAATGAAGATAGACCTGATTGTGATACGGGTCTCTATTGCGGTCGGAGTGTGGGAAGGGGCCAGGGAGTGGGGAGTCGTGGTTGGGAAAAGGGGAAGGGAGAGGGGAGGGAGCAGGAAGCACCAGAGAGACATTCTGTAATGAATGGAATCATGTGGCCTTGCCTGGTGCCTCAGGGCAGGGTGTGCCCGCACCAGTGCCACCCTGCCCTGCCCCTGGCACTCCTTCTCTGCCATCTGTCCCACACCCCTCCCGCGGCACTCCACCCTCGCCATTCCCAACATCCTTTGCTCCCACCAGATTTACAAACCTGCTCTCCGCTCCATGTTGACCCGAGCTCTATATATATATATATGTGTATATATATATGTGTGTGTATATATATATATATATATATATATATATATATATATATATATATATATATATGTGTGTATATATATATGCCTCAGACTTTTGCACAGGACTGTAGCTGTGATGCATGTGAGAGAAAAGAGAGGGAGAACTGAAGGGATTGCTCCGAGGGCTGGCATAGACTCAATGGGTCAAATGGCCTGATTCCATGTGGTAAGGAAATGTAACCTACATCACTTTATCACTTTATTAACTGCCCAGCTAGGATCAGTGAAATTCACACAAGAAAGACCAAGGTCACGATTATTATTTTAAGTCATTGAGCTGACAGAAGTTTCACTGAAATAATTTAACCAATCTGCCGCTCACCGTTCTGCCATGTCTTGCAGCTGATCAGTTTGGATGGGAATACCATTCACAGATCCTGCCCTGTAGATCTGGTGGAATATTTGTTGATGACTCTCTAAAGCTTTTATAACATCCTGGGGAAGAAACAAATACATATCATCTGAGATTGGTCAAGGTTAGCTCAGGACATTCATTCGGTAATCCATATAAAGGATGAAGTGACCACCATTTCTTACCGATCACAGCATCACAGAAAGTGGTTGTTTTGTCCATCATACCTATACTGGTCATGAAAGGCCACACAATCTGATCCTATCCTCCAGTAATCCATAGACCTGCAGGTCATGTACACATCCAAGCGCTGCTGAAATTGTGATGAGGACATTTGCCTTTACCACCCCGTCAGTGAGTTCCAAATCTCTACCATCCTCTGACTCCTCTCATCTTCCTTCAAATCCTTCATTACTTGAAATACAAACCCCATTCATTTTTGACCCCTCTGCTAGGAGAAACTGGTGCTTCATAATGTTATTCATGCCCATTGTTCCCCCCCACCCCCCCCAGTCTCTGCTGTTTCAAAGAGAACTACCCCAGTCTATCCAGTCTATTGCAGCACACACAAAATGCTGGAGGATCTCGGCAGGCCAGACAGCAACAATGGAAAAGAGTGAACTGTTTATGTTTCGAGCTGAGACCCTTCACCAGGACCCTTTGTCATGCTGTTTCCATCATGTGTCCCGATTAAGGACCTCAGCCCGAAATGTCGACTGTCTACTCTTTTCCACAGATGCTGAGCTCCTCCACCACTTTGTGGGTGTGTCCTTTGGAGATCCAGCATCTGCAGACTTCCTCATGTTTGTGTAACCCCAGTCCATCCATCTTCCCCAACCCCAGAACTGTAAATTTTCAGTTTCAATACCATCATCATAAATCTCCTCTGCACCACCGCAACCAATGTGAATAAACTATTTCAGGTGTGATTGCCCTCTGTAGGGGCAGACCAGGCCCAGATTAGTCCTGGCTTAACCACTACCCCCTCTTACCACCTGACACAGCATAACTGCATCAACTGAAGAGGAAAACTCAAATTCAACAAAGTTCCTCTGGGCAGTCTACAGGTAACCACCAAGGAGAATAGTCAGGTCTCTGTTTGACTTCTGAAGTCAGCCCAGACTGCTTCCATGAGGCAGTTTCTCACTGGCACCACTGGGAAAGTGGTACTTGTGACTCAGGATTGGCACCCTGTCCCTCAGTCAGAAGGCTACAGATTCAATTCACTCTCCAGGGCTTCAAATGCACACCCCCCGCAGATACTGTCAAGGGTGCTACTCTCTGGACAAGGCATTAGGAGAGAAACCTGTCTGCCTTCTAACATGGAAGAGATTGTAAATGCTTATGAAGAGTTCTCCTCGTATCACACAATCACAAGCAGATTTACTGGTCCTTCATTTCACTGCTGTTTCTACACTCTCATTCTGTTACACAATAAGATGACTGCTTTTTAGAAATAATTAATTTATGATAACATTTGCAGGGTCATACCAAGGAAGTGAAAATATTACACTCTAATATTACCCAAGAAAGCTTCACTCGAGTTAAAGTCCAACAGGAACTGTATTACTCAGTGCCAGTGAGGTGGTCAATAAATGTTCTCCGGGTGAAATATTTTCTTAGTGCAATTTCAATCGACCAGTTTGCTCGCAGTAACAGTTGGTTACTTCTGTTGATTGGTTAACACAGGGATAGATCGCAAGGGCAAATGATATAGTGTGAATTCGTTGTTGTATTAGAACTGCAGAGGGAAGGGAACTCTGCTCTTGTGACCAGACAATAACAGAATGGTCTCAGAGTGACAGAGTTATAGATTAATACAGCACAGAAACAAACCCTTTGAACCAACTGGTCCCTGTGAACCACTGAATCTCGGGACCCTTCTTGCTGTCCCAGGTACCCGAGTGCATCCCATAACTCTCCAAGACCCCACTCTCCAGGTAGCTATGCAACTGCCTCTCAAATGTTGCAATTATACCTGCCTTGACCACCTCCGCTGGCAGCTCCTGATCACTACTCTCTGCGTAAAGAAGTGACTCTGTAGGTCTGTCTTAAATCTCTCCTGTCTTATCTATACCGATGAGCTCTGGACTCCCAGTCCCCCGGGGAAAAGACTATGATTGTCCACCTTATCCATAGTTCTCATGATTTTATAAACTTCTATGATCACTCCTCCTGCTATGGCACTCTAGGGAATAAATTTCCAGAGTAGCCAACCTCTCCCTTAATACTCAGGCCCTCTCATCCAAGGTGCATGCTCCTAAATCTCCTCTGCAACCTATCCAGCATGACAACATACTTTTGATAAATGGGTGACCAAAACTGTGCACCAATACTAATATTCCTCCTCTCAAACTCAATGCTCTGATGAAGGCCAGCATGCTGAACTCCCTCTTCAACACACTGTCTCCTTGCACAGCGAACTGGGCACTTGGACTCCCAGGTTCCTCAGTTACAGTATTCCCAGCACTTGTTACAGTACTCTGTGGATTCCCTGTGCACACAACCAATATACCTGATAGGGCCAAGTCAATTCATAGGAAATTGCACATAACCTCTATACTCCCCGTGATATCCCTCAGAGAGAAAAATATGATTATCGTTGCAATTGAAATGTCGTTTTTAACAACATTTGGGAACAGGCAAGCATAGGAGACCTTACAGAGAGGTGTATAAAATCATGAAGACACAGATAAAGTGAAGGTAGTCTTATAACCCTGAGGAAAGGGGGCCAAAAATGAAAAGGCACAGGTTTGAGGTGAGAGGGGAAAGATTTAAAAGTGACCTGAGGAACAACTTCTTCACATAGAGGGTTATACATATATGGAGTACAATAACAATATTTAAAAGACATTGGGACAGATACACGGATAGGAACCATCTAGAGCAGGGATTCCAAACATTTTTTATACCATGAACCAATACCATTAAGCAAGGGGTCTGTGGATCCCAAGTTAGATCCCCTGATTTAGAGGGATAGAGACCAAATGCAGACAAATGGGACTCGTATGGATGGTTAGCACGGACAAGTTGGGCTGAAGGGCCTGTTTCTGTGCTACATGATGAGGGAGATTAAGGTCCTGAGCGAGTTTAAGTTGGATGAGATGTTGTGATCAATGGCAGATAGTTCAAGCGGGTTCTCCACCAGAGCTCCAGAAGGAAGACGTGCCAGCACTCAGAGGTGTGACCCAACGTGCATTCCTGTCAGAGCCTCACCTTGTGTTGCTCCAGCTTCCTGTGGATGATGTTGGCTGTTTCGTCATGTGCCTGCTGGATTATGATTTCCTCTCCGAGAATAGCCTCCACTCTGTGCAGCCAGGCTCCGATGGCACCCAGGGGTCCAGGAAGTGATTTATCCAACACGATGTGCCAATCCATTAGCTAAGAAAGGTAAGCCAAAGACCTTACTGCAATTAATCGGCCATGAGCATCAGACTCACTGTCAATAAACAATCCCACAACAAAATGGCAACTTTGCAGATGCACTCTCTCATGACTTACTCTGACAGTCACTCTGTCCCATAATTGTTTCACCGTGACCTGTTCCAGCGACTGCGCAGACTGAATTAGTGCTTTGATGTGCTTCTTTTTCATTTCATACTGGCCTTGAAATGTTTTAAACAGCTGTGGAAACAGAAGTGTACATCTACTTAGAGCTATCATTTATACACACCAATAAATGGGTATCTACTGTGAAACAGCTGCAATCTTTGGCAGCCTGAGTGGCATTTGAAATTCAGACTTGCATGCTCCATAATTATTAATTGGACAAGAGGCATCAGCAGAACATCAATGTGGAGTCATAATCAGAACTGGAGTGCTCCTCGATCTGTACAATACCTTATGCCACCTTTATCTCTCCACCCCTCCCTCTGTTCTCACTTCCCTGCGTTACAAGTGACTGAGCACGGGAGTGGGAATGGGATTGCTATCAAATTCACTGTGGTTGCTGTTAAGACCAGAATCTTGTCCATACCCAAATGCTCTTGAGGTGGCACTGAGTCACATGCATGAACAGGTCCACCACCACCAATATGTCGTCGGCATCCTTTCCCTGACACAAACTATTCAAGATGTATCCTAGCACCGCCCAGCTGCTCTAAGCACTCATCGCCTTGTTTATTCTGAATGGCTTCTGGCGAAGGACAAGAAACAATGGCAGAAGCAGGCCAATGGCTGTACTGTTCGATAAGATACAGAGGTAAATACATTCTTGGAGTCAGGATCAGAATCTGAATCTGCTTTAACATCACTGGCGTATGTACGTAATAAAATTTGCTTTTTTGCGGCAGTAGTACATTGCAAAGCATAATAATAAAAACAACTATGATTACAATCAGAAATATGTTAAAAAATTAAATTAATAAGTAGTGCAAAAAGAGTAAAAAAAAACAACACTGAGGTAATGTTCATGGGTTCATTGTCCATTCAGAAATTTGATGGCGGAGGGGAAGCAGCTGTTCCCAAAATGTTGAGTGTGTGTCTTCAGGCTTCTGCACCTCCTCATTGGTAGTAGCAATGAGAAGAGGGCCTGTCCTGGGTGATGGTGATCCTTAACGACGGATCCGCCTTTTTCGAAGCATTGTCTTTTGAAGATGCCCTCGATGCTGGGGAGGCTAGTGCCTATAATGGAACTGGCTGAGTTTGCAACTTTCTGCAGCTTTTTCCCACCAGGCGTGGTAGCCCCTCCATATCAGACAGTGATGCAATTAGTTAGAATACTCTCCACAGTACATCTGTAGACATTTTCCAGAGTCTTTGGTGACATTAGAAGACTCCTTATATTTCTAATAAAATATAGCCATGGGCATGTCTTTTTCGTAATTGCATCAATATGCTAGATCCTCAGAGATGTTGACACACAAGAACTTGAAACCTGCTCTCTTCCCATAGCCTTCGACTTTCTTGTGGTTTAAATATCTGTCAATCTCCACCTTGATTTTGCTTGACTAATAAAAGGCTTTAATGTTACTTTTCATGTGGACTGCAGTTTTAGACGGACACAGAACACTACAGCACTGTTTAGGCCATTCAGCCCACTGTGCGATGCCAATCCCATGCTCACCAACTTTCGCCTCCTTCGAGACCACTGTGCTCCTCCAATCCTAAACACTTCCACCTCCCTGATCATCACTCTGCTACCAGCTTCATCCTTTACCATGGTCACTTAACCTGTCAACACTCAAATGGCAAGATTCATACTGACCGTCTGTCCATGAGGTTCAGCCACAGTTGTGTGGCATGGAAACGATATCATCCAAAGTGAAGTGGAAGGAAAGAAAAGCATGAGGCACAGGAGGAGGCCATTTGATCCCCAGGTCCTGCTCCACCATTCCATGAGGTCAAGATAGGACTCTATCTCTGCTTCACCTACCAGCCCTAATTCCAACCAAAATCTGTTAATCGTCATGATGAAAGCAATTGATGCCCAGTATTTTAAGAAAGTATGAAAAAGATGCAGGAGTTGACAATTCAGCCCTTCATGTCTGCTCTGTCATTCAATAAGACCTTCCCAAATCTTTTACCTGGTGCCACATTCCTGAACTAACTGCATACCCTTTGATTCCCTTAAAAAAGTTAAAACCCCATTGATCCCATTAATCAGTGACTGTCCTGCATTGCACCCTAGACTGGAGAATTGCAAAGATTCACAGCCCTGCGGGTGAAGAAATTTCTTATCATTCCTGTCCTAAGCAGCCAGCACCTTATTTATTTTGCTTTTGTCACTCCTGGTTCTAAGACAAGTGAGCCACGAGAAATCACCAGCTCTGCATTTACTGCATCGAGCACTGTTAGAAACTTGTACGCTTCAATGGGGTTAGGCCTATTTCTGAACTCTGGAGAGCATGCTGCCTTTTGGGGCCTGAGTTCCAAATTCCCTCTGCCCTAGTGTAACTAAAGGCCAGTGAATTTACTCTAGCTTTAGATTTCTCCAACAGAAGGAACACTTTCATCCTCTCTTCCCTTTCAGATCAATCCATCATTTTGAAGAGATTGATTAAATAATAAAGTGAGACTGCACAGAAACAGGCCCCGTGTCCATGACAACCACTGAGTTCCCCTCCATACAAACCCAGTTGCCAGCATCTAGTCCACAGTATACTCTGTCCCAGTTTTGACTGATCTGCCTCCCCTGCCCTTTCAGGCAGTACATTCCAGACTGCAACCAGCCTCGAGGTGAAAAAAAAATTGTCCTCTGATCCCTTCTAAACCACTCATTCTTGAACTTATATTTTAAATCTTAAGCTGTCTTGACTTAGACATCTGTTATGGGGAATTGTTTCTCAATATCAAACCTGTGCCTCACATAACTACACAGTTCAATTTGTCCCACTCAATTTCGTCCTCATTTGGAATTGAGGGACAAAGGACAACTTACAGGAATTATAAGTGTAAGGCTCAGGGCTATCGGCTCGTGTTTACCTAGGGGAAACCCCATCCGCCCACCAAACCACGTCTCACGTTTTGTGTAGTTGCTGTGTAATGCACCCTGGTTCAAACTCACACCTCAAATATCAGACAGCACACAATGTACGATTTACAGATTACAACTTATAGATCTTACTGGGACTATGTAATTAATAGAGATACAATATAAAAGGAAAGTAAAAGGCGCCAGACTTATCAGAGTTCAACCACTTCGTGCACAACCGTTGGAGCTCAATGAACGGGGTCTTTTTCCACCACTCGATCCCCTCCGACCCCCTCAACCCGCCGCTCGGGACCAACCACGGTGGTCGACCAGAGCGCATCCAGCACGTCCTTCCTCTTCAGTTCTACTCCCAAAAAACCAGCCAAACCACACGGTTCCCAGCCATATGAGACAGAATATCTCCCACAAAAAGAATAACATGGACACACATTGGTTCGTTCTTCCCCTTATCAATAATATAACCCAAACAAGCAGGGAGAGAGAGAACTCCTTACGTCACAGTTATTATTACAGAAAAGCCATTTTATATAACATACAAAGAATCCATTTTAGACACCTCAGCAGCCAGTGTAACCAAGACCCAGTTACATATGGATAGCAGGCAATTAATACAAATGAGAATTCGTCTTCCCAAAAACCCGTTCAAATGTAGACGACAAGCAGCAATCAATTTCAAAAAAGGACAGCTTTGTAAACAAACAGAATTCAAAAAGGATCAGAAGTGAACAGAGTGAGCAATTTCAAGCTCCTGGGTGTTATTATCTCTGAGGACCCAACCTGGTCCCAACATATTGATACAGCCAGAGACAGTGGCAATACAGTATTTCATTAGGAGTTTGAAGAAATTTGCAATGTCAACTAAAAAGCTCGAAGATTTCTACAGACGTACCGTGGAGAGCATTCTGACTGGTTGCATCATGGGACGGTATGGGGGAGAGGGGGCTACTGCACAGGATCTATTAAATTAGTCAGCTCCATCATGGGCACTAGCCTCTGTAGCATCCAAGATATCTTCAAGGAGCAGTGCCTCTAAAAAGGTGGCTTCCTTTATTAAGGACTCCCATCACCCAGGACAGGCCCTCTTCTCATTGCTATCATCAAGAAGGAGGTACAGAAGCCTGAAGGCACACACTCAGTGACTCAGGAACAGCTTCTTCCCCTCTGCCATCCAATTTCTGAATGTACATTGAAACCATAAACACTACCTCACTACTTTTTTATTTCTGTTTTTGCATTACTTACCTAAGTTAGCTATTTGTTTTACATATATATACTTACTGCAATTCAGTTTTTTTTCCATATTATCATGTACCGCAGTCACGGCAAAATTAACATATTTCACGACAAATGCCGGTGATATTAAACCTGATTCTTATCTGCAGAGCCCAGACTACTGCCTCACAGCAGGAGCCTGATAAAATTGCACTTCAGAAATGACAATCGACGAAGATAGCACCAACCCACCTGATAACTCTCCTGCAGCCCAGCTTCCACCATTTGAGACCGTGTGAGCTCCCTTTCAAACTGCTCCAGCCAAACTTTCAAGTCTCTCAGCAGCTGTTTGCCCTCACGCTGGTGGAGCATGGAATGGAAATAATTGTACAGTGAAAAGAGAGGCAGTGAGATGCCGCTGAATTCGAGTCTAAACAGTGACAGCAAGCCGTATCCACGGGGACAGTAACTTATTCCCAAACTTGCAATCTTACATAACCTTCCTGTTCAGCCAGTAGAAATTTTGCAGAATATTGTGAGGGGCAGGGACGCAATTCCACGACAGGCTCTGAGAAACATTCACGCACAGATTCATCAGGAGCGTCAAGACAACTTGCAAGGAGAGATAAGAAACAGCTCGACGCACTCATCTGAGAAGTTACAATTAGGACCCATGCTTTGCAGTATTCTCAGAATATCAAACTTTTTAAATATCCATACTTTCTGAAAAATTATTCGAATTTGTATAAAAAAATACAAGAACTCACAAAGCTAAAGAACATCAGTGTCGTGTTGCAATGTTTTCCATGCCAAAAATAGGTTTTATAAATGCAAGTTAACACGGCAAAGTATCCAAACACTGGGACAGACAAGGTGGCGAAAAGCTAAATGCTTCTGAGAAAGTATCTTAATAAGGAGCTAGAGATGGAGAAATAAAGAGTTTCAGTATGAGGGCCTAGACCACTGACGACACAGGTGCCAGTACCAGGGGAAAGTGATAACTGGGATAAGGATCTATGGAAAAATGTGGACACACAAAAGATTGTGAGCCAAAAACAAACACACTACTGCTGGAACTCAGTGGATCAGGAAAATGGGCAGTCGACGTTTCGGGTCGAGACTTTCATCAGAACTGGAATGGAGGAATTCAGGTATGTGGAGAGCCTAGAGATGATGAAGGTGTTCTGTTAAAACAAGGGAGGATAGGAGCAGATCTTACTGATGTGTCCAAGGCCATGGAACATTTTGATACAGTAAATAATGAGAAAATGCTTACTCATGCAATAGTAAAATAAAAGAATGCTTTGCAAGTCAGGTGGCATAGAGAGTGAAAAAGAGGTATAATTTCAGGCCGTTGATCTGAGAAATGTTAGAAAACAATAATATTTGAAGTTCCAGAGAAGGGGTTGGATGGGATTTATTTTCTCCATTCTCTCTCTCTCTGTTTACATCTTGTCCAGACAAATCACCTGCTGTTAAGAAGCCTTTATTACCTTCCATCGATTGACCCAATAATTTATATTCCTTATTGTCTCAACACCTCTCCCCTTTTCTGCAAATTTAAACAGGTTTGTTTTCCCGCTCCGAGAAAAGGACCTGAAATATGAACTATTTCTCTCACCACAATTGCTGACTGTTTCCAGTATTTTCTATTTTTATTTGGTTATCAAGCATCAGCAGTTTTTTTCCCCTTAGATGTACAATAAATGCTTGTGTGATTTAGTATTAGTATCCAATGGCCAAAAGTATGATTGAAGTCCAATCGACAGGAAGTTTCAATGGAAAAAAGATACTGTAAATTCCTGAAGGATGGACAACCTCAGGGCCATGGGGAACAGGAAGGGAGTGGGGCTTGGCTGGTGCAGACTAAAGAGACCACATACCCTGCCTCTGCTGTATTACTCTGTGCTTCTGCAGCAAGTTGAAATAGAAATAGGAAAGGACTCACCTCTTCCTCTGCGGGTTCATGCTCAGCCTCCCGTGGGTCTGGATATTGCTTTAGGAACTGTGCTACGTAGGTCATGATGGACTTCTCATCTGGTTTGTCAACATCAACATCTGTAAAATGTCATTCAGTTAGAAGATAGGATTCAGCTGCTCCTTCAGACAACTGAGCAATATGTACATACTGTACCCCTAATAGCATCTAACAGTGGTGTGCTTCAAAACCCCACCACTTCTCATAAGAGCGCTTCAGACAAGAAAGTGAGGTTAACCCCTTACAGAGTTGTCAGGACAGGTGAACAGAAACGTGGTCAAGGAAGTGGATTGAAAGAAGAGGAAAGATGGGGACGCAGTGAGGTTTGTGGAGACAGCCTGTCAGTGGTGGGGTGATGGAAATCAGGGACACGCAAGAGGTCTTAGGGGTGAGAGGTGAGAGGTGAGAGGTGGCAAGCTATAGTTTCATGAAATGGTTTGCATAAGAACATACAAAAACCAGAGCAGGAGTAGGCCAGCCAACTCCTTGACCCTGCTTTAACTTTCAGTAAGTTCATGACGGACCAAACCTTGGGCCCAAGACCACTAGCTCACCCACCCTCTCCACATATCTCTCAACTTCCTTGTCGTTTACTGCATCCAGCTTGAGGATATTCAGTGACTCCTCTTCTATGGCTCACTGGGGTAGAAAATTCCAAAGGTTCACAACCACCAGAGGCAAAAACAAAATGGTGACCTCCCCCCCTTATTCTAAAACTATGCCCCTTCTAGAGGAAACATTCTCTCAGCAGCTTGCCTACAATCCCCTCGGAATTCTCCTCATGTTTCAATAAGATCGCCTCTCATTCTTCTTCAACATGCATACCCGCTTGGCACATGCCACCCCATGCACTCCAAGAATCAACTTAATGAAACTTCTCCAATGTAAGTAAATCATTCCTTGGATCAAAAGCCAATACAGTACACCAGATATTGCCTCACCAGCACCCTATAAACTTGCATAAGAGGTTTTGTTTTAACCATTGGACCTATACACTTTTCTTTCTTTTTTTTCAACCTTTTTATTAGTTTCATAATAATAAACATAACATGGTAGTGGTACAAAGTTATTCGGAATACATTGTTATAATTAGCATAAGTAATTATAAAGCCAGTTGACACTTAAATGATAAAACTCCCAATCATATAGGATATAGATGAACAATATAAAACAAAGAAAAAAAATCTAAGAAAAAACCATGAAAAAGGAAAAAAATTTATAACTCCCCCCAAAAAACTAATCTAAACAGAATTAATCAACTAAACTAAAAAAAAGACATGGGCTGTTATGTAATATCATAAAAAAGGAGGAAACCTTAGTGTCGACAACTCCGTTTCTCCCAACCAATATTACAAAGAAATAAAAGTTTGGAAAACATCAAATTACATCATATGAAAATGTTGAATAAATGGCCTCCAGGTCTTTTCAAATTTAATAGAGGGATCATAAACAACACTTGCAAATTTTTCCAAATTTAAACACAGCATAGTTTGAGACAACCAATGAAATGTGGTAGGAGGATTAATCTCTTTCCAATTTAGCAAAATGAATCTTCTCGCCATTAATGTAAGAAATGCAATCATCCAACGAGCTGAAGAGGTTAAATGATTTGATTCTATCATTGGTAACCCAAAAATAGCAGTAATTGGGTGAGGTTGTAAGTCAATATTCAAAGCAGTTGAATATTCTTATAATATACTTTTCAATACTTAATATTTAATCATCCTTCCTTGAAGCCAACAATGAGTCATTAAATGGTGCATTTCTCGATCAGGGGCCAGTCTTTTTCAAGTACAAGGTTAACAAGTCACCACCCACAGCTGAGGAGTAGCAGGAGGATGACATGCCCCTGGGGTGTGACACAAATCTTATGGCAGGACAGGGACTGAAAGCACATGGCTTTACTAATACCCAAAAGCACACAGATGGCATATGGCCTTTTCTCAATATCTCTTATTCTCTTACAGTTTCATAGAGTCATACAGCACAGAAACAGACCTTTTCTCCACCATTAAAGGCCAATTGGACAGGTGTATGGATGGGAAAGTTTTAGAGCAGTGGTTCCCAACTTGGGGTCCACGGATCCCTCGGCAAATATAGTAAATACGAAGACATGTAAAGTAAGAGACCGATGTCAGAGTACATCTCCACAGATCCCTAAGAAGGATCAGCCCAGACAGAAAAGTGGTTAAGAAGGCAAATGGGATACTTGCCTTTATTGACCAAGGAACAGAACATAAGAGCAGCAAGATCACGTTAGAACTTTACAAACCGCTGGCTTGGCCACAATTGTAGGGTCATGTATAGTTCAGTCATCGTGCAAATGGAAGGGCCTTCTACACACACTTTATGGAAGTGTTATGTTTTTGTGACCTGGCTGGTGGCGTAGTGGCATCAGCGTCAGACTTCGGGACGAAAGGTCCCAAGTTCGAATCCAGCTGGCTCCCCTGCACACTTTCCATCCGTGCTGGGTTATGAGCTGGTGATCTCTTTGGAAGCTCACCTGGCAGAAAGCAATGGCAAACCACTGCTGTAACTTGCCTCGCACGCGGTTCCCCACTACGTCAGAGAGGCATGGAGGGAAATCGTTCGCTAACCGGAGAAACTCCAGATGCGACGTACCTTTCCTTTCCTTTCCTATGTTTTGTAGAGTCAGACAGCATGGAGAAAGACACTTTGGTGCACTGGGACCAAGATGACCATCCACTTTCACCAACCCTGTTGTGTTGGCCCCACCTTCCCAAAAACATCCCTTTAACTCTACCACTCACCTGCCCACTAGGGGCAATTTACAGTGGCCAATTTACCACCCAGCTGCAGGTAATTGGAAACTGAGAAGGCAAATACCTGGAGGAAACCCACTTAGTCACAGCCAGAACACGCAAACTCTATACAGACTGTTCCAGGGGTCAGGATTAAATCTGAGAAATACACACAAAATGCTGGAGGAACTCAACAGGCCAGGCAGCATCTATGGGAAAGAGTAAGGTCAAAGTCTGAAGGACTGCTGAGGGGTCTTGGCCGGAATCCACTCTGACTGTACTCTTTTCCATAGATGCTGCCTGGTCTGCTGAGTTCTTCCAGTGTTCTGTGTGTGTTGCTTGGACTTCCAGCATCTGCAGATTTTCTCATGTTTGTGATATGATTAAATCTGGATTGCTGAGACTGTGAGGCAGCTGTTCTCCCAACTACATTATATAAGCTTGCCTGAGTTAGTACCAGAGTTGTAATGTGTTCTATTTCTTAATCTTCTACTTGAGTAAAATAATAAAGATAATTAGAAAACCTCCATCAGGGACAACAAAAATACATGACAATATCCAATAATAACTCCATGGAAGAGAACATTATAACACCCGACAGGATGAAGGCTCATTACTGAGGAGTGTTGCTGCACACAGGTCATGAAGACCTCCTGTTTCCAAAGCTGACAGAGCCTCAGCAAAAGTTCATTACAGAGATGACATGGGAGAAATCTGAACTAAATTCCAGGCAAGAGGAAATCAAAAACAGAAGATGCTGGAAGTATTCAGTACTTGAGACTAAATTTACTGGGAGGGTGGGGAACAGAATGAATGCTTCAGGTCAATGAGCTATCATCAGAATTGGAAAAAAAACCTTAGAAACGGAACAAGTCTTAAGTGTGGAGAATGCACGAGGGGCAGAGGGAATGCAGGAAAAGGTAGGTGATACTTTGGAGGGTGAAGACCAATTGAGGCAAGTACAGAACACTTTTATTCTTGTCCTAGTCTCACTCAACCACTCTACCTTTGGCCTCCTACACAGCTCCAACAAAGCCCAGTGTAAGCCTGAAGCTTAGCGCCTTCATCTTCCAAGGTGACACATGATACAGCTAATCAACCCTTCTATTCTTACACCTCACACTCCTACCCCTCAAGTCTTTTGTCTCCTCTGTCGTCTTCTGGGGTTTCAGATTTTGTTTACCTCCTCCAAACAGACCACTGCTGTGCTCGCTCAGCCAGCACCACCAACACCCAAGTCCTTCAGACTCTCCTGGTTTTCACTTTGTCAAAGACCTCTTTTGTTTTTCCCACTTTCTCTGCAACTTAAAACTTCCCATGTTCCTCAATGAATCATAATAGGCACAATGGGAAGGAGGCCAATTGGCCTTTATTGTCCATTCTGGCTCTATGTAAGATGATAGTTTCACTCCCCTTCCTCCTCCTCATAGCCTGTGAGTTCTCTCATTTCAGATACTTATCCAGTTCCCTTTTGAACATCAACTGAATCTGCCTCCAATATTACCCCTTGGAGAGAAAACCAGCCTATAACCTTCCCCACAGACAAATGGCTGGAACAACTCAGTATATCAGGCAGTCTATCATCAGATGTTCATCAGATCTCGTCAAAAGTCCTGATGAAGGGTCTCGGCCTAAAACATCAACTCTTTAGTACTCTCCATAGATGCTGTCTGACCTGCCAAGTTCCTCCAGCATTTTGTGTGTGTTATTCTGAATTTCCAGCATCTGCAGAATCTCTTGTGTTTATAATCGTCCTCATGTCTCTTTCCGTTGTTTTGCCCATCACCTTCATTCTTAGACCTCTGCCAGAAGGAGCAATTTCTATCTGCTCTGTCTCCATGAGTTTAACCACGTTGACCCCATCGTCTCAAAACCTCACCTGTTCCAAAAACAAAACTCAGCTTCACCACTGTCCCACACAACCAAAGCTCTTTGTTTCTAAAATCATTTCACTGATCCTCTTCTGCACCTTCCTAAAACGTAACATCTGCAACTGCACACATTACTCTGATAGGAGCCAAACTAATGTTTTATAAAGGCTCACCAATTAATTGTCAGGCACAGGAATTTCACTTCACTAGCACTTGAGCATTTTTTTTCTTGATTTTGTTGACTGAGCAAAGAACATTGGCCAGGACATAATAGCACAGCCCCCCTTCTTCAAATACTACAAAGGGTAGTATGATCCTCTATTATCAGGAGGACAGCAGCCAGAGCCTTGCTTAAAGTCCCATCAGAAAGACAAACCTTTCTGAAGTGTAGTAGTCTGCCAGGACTCATCTTTTTGAATAGTATTAAAGAATTGGAATTTCTGAGAGTTCAGCTCTGGCAAGGACAGAGAGCCATGTAGGATGATAATAGATTCCTACAGTGGGAGTCTCCGCTGAACTATCCACCACCAATAAAACAGATAAAATTACAAAATTACATCAGGAACTTGAACTCTAACGAATAACGATTGACAAGTACCTTCAGGGTCCAGGAGTCTTGGAATCCCGAGCTGAGTTTCAGCGATGCTGAAAGCACTTTCCAAGTTTTCCCTGTTTGACTGGTTCCTGATCCTTTCCAAGTCGGTCAAGTCGGGACGGATGGCGTGAATAACTGAATGAAAGGCAACACCACTCCTCCAGCTCGGACCAAAATCCTTCACTTCAATGCCTAAACGCCTTCACAGGAAAAAAGCAGAGGCTATAAATGCATTATGTAAAACAACAAGAAGAAAACCTGTGAAGATTGGGGCACTGGGCCTGAAGCAGAATAGAATATGGAGCTGCCTTAGGCTCCTCCCTGCCTTGCAGAGCAAATCAGTACAGCACGATTGACGCACACAATAGGACAAACTTCAAGAGGAACTCAGTGGACCAGACTGTATTTGTGGAGGGAAATGTTGACCTTTGCAGTTGAGACCCTTCATCTGGAGTTGGCTAGACTTTGTCCAGTCCAGATGAATGATCTTGGCCCAAGACATTGATTGTCCATTTCCCTCCACAGACGCAGCCTGACTCACTGAGATCCTCCAGCCATTGTGTTTTTTGCTCTAGGTCCCAGCACCTGCAGTCTCTTGCATCTCCACTGCTGATGTTGCATTCTGGTCTCTGGTAACCGACCCATTCTCGATCTAACCAACACGTTCTTGCAATGTGTGAACTCACCACATTTGGGTGCCACTCCACCTTGTTGCGGTCATCGCAGCGGGACGTGCACCACTAAAGGATTCTCATTCCCTGATTCCGTTTAGCCCACTGCTTCTTCCCTCTACACTTCTGACTGTGTGGCGAGACACAGCTCGGATGCTATCAATAAATTTGCCAATGACACCACTGTTGCTGGCAGAATCTCAGATGACGATGAGGAGGCGTACAGGAATGAGATAGATCAGCTGCTTCAGTGTTGCTGCAACTACAACTTTGTACGCAACGCTAACAAGACCAAGGAACTGATTGTGGACTTCAGGAAGGGGAAGTCGGGAGAACACATACCAGTCCGCACTGAAGGGGCAGCAGTGGAAAGCGTGAGCAGCCTCCTAGTTATCAACGTGGCAGAGGGTCCATCCTGGGCCCAACATTTTGATGCAGACGGCACACCAGGGGCTCCACACCATTAGCAGCTTTGAGGAGATTTGATACGTCACCAAAAGCTCTTGCAGATTTCTATAGATGTGCGGTGGAGAACATTCTGGCTGGTTGTATCAGTGCCTCGTATAGAGGCTCCAATGCTCAGGGCCACCAGAGACTGCAGACTCGGCCAGTTTCATCACAGACACAACCCTCCCCACCACCGAGGACAGCTTCAGGAGGCGGTATCCATTACTGAGAATGCTCACCATCTGGGACACGCCACCTTCTCATTACTAACATTAGGGAAAAAGCACTGGAGACTGAGGACCTATACTCAAACATCTTTTTCTCCTCCACTATCAGATCTCTAAATGGTCCATGAATCCATACACAGTGACTCATTATTCCTTTTTTTGTACTATTTATATATTTTTGAAATTTATATACATTTTATGTCTTTGCATTGTATTCTTCTGCCTACCTTCAACTGAATCTCCAAAATTAAAGAATCATCCTCTCTAAAGATTAACCATTGCAGCTCCTGCTCTTCACTTAGAGGACTATGCAAAAGTCTTTGGCACATATACTTAGTGTGGGTGCCTAACACTTTTGTACGGTGCTGAGGTGATTTTATGTATTGCACTGTACTGCTGCCTCAAAAAAGAAACAAATTTCATGCCATTTGTGAGTGATGGTAAACCTGTTTCTGATGTGGGTCTCCAAGAGTGGGAAAGAGGCAGGGAGAGAGGAATCATGATAGAGAAAAGGGGAAGGGAGAGGGAGGGAGTGGGAAGCACCAGGGAGACATTCTATAATGATCAATAAACCAATTGTTAGGAATTAAATAACCTTGCCTGGTGTGTGTCTGCACTCACCCTTGGGACTCCTTCTCTGCCACCTGTTCCACACCCCACCCAAGCACGCCACCCTCACCACTCCAAACATCATTCGCTGCGGCCATATTAACAAATTCGCTCTCCGCTCCACGTTGACAAATACAGGACTGTGCAAAGGTCTCAGGCACCCTAGCTATATATATATGTGCCCAAGACGTTTGCACAGTACTGTAACCATAGTTGCCAATGCATCACCAGTTCCATTCAGCATGAAATTCAAGTTTTTACCTGCAACATGTTGGCAATTAAGAAGAACTATTTAATGAAGCAGTTTCACTTTGGAGATAATCTCTGTATTAGCACAGGAATCAGACTATCAATGCTGAAGACCTGGTTTCGGTTTCCCCTCTTTATACTACCTGGCACTGTGGAATGATCCTCACACAATCTGCCCTCTGTATTCGTCTTGTGCACAATAGAAGATCCCACTTGTTTCCTCCCCCTATCATCTCTCAGCTTCTGTTGTTATTTCCAGTCTCCCCTCTTCACCTGAATCCATCTATCACCTGCCAACTCGTCCACCATCGATCGCTTCCCTCCAAGGTTTTATAATGGCTTATCTCCTCTGTATCTTTCAGTCCCGATGATGGTGTCAACCCAAAACATCAACTGTCCATTTCCTCCACAGATGCTGCCCGACCCACCAAATTTTTCCAGCTTTTTGTTTGTTGAGAGACGAGAAATGGCATAAGATTCTAGAATCTACAGCAGAATCTATTCAAGCTTTAATAGGTGACCCTGACAGGCTCCACGTTTGTCGATTAAAACTATATGGTTATTTATTTACACAGAAGACTAAAGTCACAGCAAGAAAGCAGAACAGGGCAATTGGCAAGAAGAGTGTTTCACATTAATCAGGATCAGCACAATGATGTGCCCTGTGAATCAAAGGGTCCAGTTTGTCTTACTTGTGGACATTTACCAGGGAGTTTGGATATTTGGCCAGAACCAAAGGCAGTCTTTGGAATAATTTCCCAACACTGAGGCATTCCAAAACGAATACCATCAGTCCTCTCAGATGGAGACAGAGTGGGGGAGTATAGCATTTACCCGCTTGAGCCTGTGGCACTGTTCAGTGGAATCATTATCTAACATCAGAAATTCTCCTTTACCCCACATCAGCAGCCATTTCTGTTAACTGAAGTAACCAGTCTCAGATTAGAATAGACAATCAGTCTAGCATCACTAACCATTGCAGGCATAGTTTTCACCTTTCACCGTGTTTTTAGTGCAGGTGGACTTCCTGCCTTTCCTAAGCTCCAGTCCAAGAACCTGTGCTCACAAATACAGATTCCCACAGGGCTCCACTACCGTGAGATGCTCATAGCCTGGTCAGATCTGTGTTTGACTACACAAAGAGTGACTCCTATCTTAATTCTGGTTGGAACCAAAATCTCCTCTTTTCCCTCTGGACAGAGCTGCAAGCAAGATGAAGATAACAGAAGCTTTAGAATGGTCAATTACTATACTGATAAGAGATGGTGCCATTTTCTTGATGGTGAAAGTGCTGAAAGTCCAGTCTCATTTCTACTGTATACAGCAAAAAGAGAGACGAACCATTCAGTTTACCATCTTATCTTCCTGTACACCCTAATTAGGACAAAGAGAGGAAAGGAGAACACTCCTGACTCCATGGCCTGAGTACCAGTGAGGCAGGACATGAGATAATGTTGAAAGAAGTAAACACAGAACAAACTTCAATACTGAATGATAAAAGCAAGCAACTGACTTTCATTTACTGCAACAGAACGACTGAGGTGGAACTCACTTTCCTGCAGTGTGGTGCACCCACTTCAGGAGAGCCTTCTTGGCATTTCCCTTGAAGTTGGTGACAACCTTTCTCTTGGACGGGGGGCTCCCAGTCTCAGAGTTGGCCACACTCTCCACAGACGAGGCACTGCTGGACAGCGACGAGAGCAGTGACAGGTTACAGGTAAGTTCTTCGATCTGCAGATTAGAAAACAAGCCAGTGAAAATGGGGGGTTGCAACGGGTTGCAAAGACTGGCATATAACTGTAACAAAAGGTATATTTAGAGTAGTATTGGGGGGGGTCACCTGGAAGTATAAAATGATGGTCCAAATCAAACCAAGGACAATGGACGGTCTTCCATCAACGATATCTGTAGAATTGATGTTGACCAGTTTAATCTGTAAGAAGAGTAAGGCACATTGTCAAAATAAGTTCCTAGTGCTACAAACCCCATGATTATTCATGCAGTTTAGTTCACAAACTCACACCGTCTTCTTGCTCAATCTTTTACTCACACCCAATCTTTCTTCACATACCAGTCAGTCAAGTGAAAGTAGATATTACATAGGTAGTCATTGTGGGGAGGAAACAAGGAAAGCTCATGTTCTTCTACAACAGCTTTCAAAACCATAGGCCATCCCAGATAAGTTCATAGCCAGACATAAATTGCCTGGCCTCGTAGATGAATGCAAAAGAATTCCTGGAACTATTTATAGACAACCAAGAGGGGTTCTGGTTGATACTTATTCCACAACAAACATTATCCAAACAGACCATCTGGCCATTACCACACTGTTGTTCGAACGATGTTGATGTGGTTAAAATGGCTGCAGTAATTCCAATACTGCAGCGAAGACCACAAATCACAAACATTTCATTGGCTGTAAACCAACTTCGGGTGGCTTCAAGGTCACCGGTTGTACTATATAACCATTCCTTGAATGAAATTTTATAAATTGACAAAGGCAATGTGAAATGCATTTCAGTTCAACATAATTCTTTCTCAACACCAAGTGACACAATATTCAATTTGACTAATTTGATATAAATCAATCAATGGAGTCAAAGGAAAAAAAACTTTTTAAATCAAACACATGATCTTCATTTATATTAAATTAAAATTTGTTTCTAAAATGCTGGAAACATTTTTTTTTCCCCAGAACTCCAGCTTTCAAGAACCTACTTCCCTTTTAACAGGGTAAAGCATGGAGATGAACCCAGAACACAGCTTCATGATGTCTGTCACAAATGTATTAAAATAATGAGCATGGTTGCTGTGAGTAGGAGGCTTGGATCCATTAATGGGAACTGCTGGCAGTACTCCTACAGCAGAATGATATTGAAGGAAGCTGTCTCTGTAATAGCATTCAGCAATAACAGACACACATTTCTACAGCACATTTAATACAGAAAAATATCCCAGTTCAGTCAACAGAGAAGCAATCAATGATGGCCTTGGTCCAAAAGAGGAGATTGTAACAGGAGAGGTCAAAACATTAGTCACAGAGGTGGGATTTAAGGAAAATTGTAATGGAAAAGATTGAGAGGAGAGGCAGAAGTGTTCGGGGAAGGAAATAGACAGTACCAGGAGGAGGTGATAAAAATTCATGTTGAGTTTCTAGGTACTGCACTGGTAAAAGCATTTTACATGGGAGAGTGACAGTGGCCAAGGGGAACTGGTTGCCGTCAAGGTGTGTAGGAATTGCCACCATGTTGTAGCATGCAGAGAAGGATTGGAAAAGAGTGGTCCATGGGAAATAGAGAGGGGAGGATATGGGCAGCACAGTGGCACAGACGGTGGAGCAGTTTCCTCACAGTCTGTAACGCAGGTTCAATCCTGATCTCGACTGCTGTCTGTGTGTGATAACCTCATCGCCTTTCTCCCAGATTCCAAAATGAATGTTAATTGGCCTCAATCTGTCCCTAATCTGTATGTACAGTGCCTTGAAAAAGTATTCAGCCCCCACAACTATCTTCATATTTTACTGTCTCATTTTCTAAATTTAAAATATTTTGAAGTAGGATTTTTTGAGCTAATCTACAAAACACTGTGCATCATGTCAAATCAAAAGAAAAATTCCAAAACCAGTCAACAATTTACTAAAAAATAAAAACTAAAATTGTAAGGCAGAAAAGATATTCATCCCCTTTGTATTTACTACACTAAGTTTCTTCCGGTGCAATATCATATATTACCTTATAAACTCACCCAATTTGTTGCTGTAGAAAATTGGAGGATCACCTGTTTTCAATGAATTCATGAAAATAAATACCGCCCTCCTCTGTAAGGTGCAAAAGTATGGTCAACAGACCAAACCAAAATGAAGACAAGTCAGGGAAATGATAATAGAGAAGCACAAATCTGGGGAAGGGTACAAGACCATCTCAAAGGCACTGAACATAACTCAGAGCTCAGTGCAGTCCATTGTGAAAAAGTGGAAAAAATATTAAAACACAGCCACACTGTCTAGGTCAGTCTGTCCCTCTAAACTTAGTCACCAGACAAGAATGGCATTTGTAATGGTGGCTACTGTCATGCCAAAAGTCACTCTGAATGAGCTGCAGAAGTCAGTGTCTGCAGCTGGAGATGAAGTCCATGGCTTCACAATTTCCAAGGCCTTGCACAAAATGGACATTTATGAAAGAGTGGCAAGGAAGAAGCCCTGGCTAAAAAAACACATACTCTTGCCTGTGAAGACCTTGCAAAGTGTCACTTAGAGGATACTGTAAAGATGTGGAAGGAGGTCTTGTGGTCAGATACAACTAAAGTGTAACTCTCTGGCCTCGACACCAAGCAATATGTGTGATGTAAATCTAATGACTGCACATCAGCCAGGCAACACTACTGTAAAGTATGGTGGAGGTAGCATCATACTAGAGGGATGCTTTTCAGCAGCAGGGATTGGAAATTGGGTCAGGGTTAATGAAAAGATGAATGTTTTTAAATACAGAGAGATCCTGGATTAAAAAACCTGCTAGCCTCTGCCAGAAAGCTTAAACTGGGAAGGAAGTTCATCTTTCAGCAGTACAACAAACTAAAGCACATAGCCAGAGCAACCATGGAGTGGCTTCAGATGAAGAAATTTGATGTCCTTGTGCAGCCCAGTCAGAGTCCTGATCTTAACCTGATC
Source organism: Mobula hypostoma (assembly GCF_963921235.1). Lineage (NCBI taxonomy): Eukaryota > Metazoa > Chordata > Chondrichthyes > Myliobatiformes > Myliobatidae > Mobula > Mobula hypostoma. The sequence goes on along the minus strand of NC_086104.1, from coordinate 88,484,976 downwards.
AAGCATCTCTGGCAAGACCTCAAGATTGCTGTCCACCATCGCTCCCCAACTAACCAGGTACAGCTTGAGCAATTTTGCAAGGAGGAATGGGAATCTTGCTCCATCACATTATGCAAAACTAATAGGACTTATCCAAGACTATCTGCTGTAATAGCTGCAAGAGGTGGTCCAACTAACTACTGCGCAAAGTGGGATAATACTTTTGAACTGCTGACATTTCAGTTTTTGATTTTTTTTAGTTTTTCATGCTTTACAACTTTCCCCGTTTTTTAGGCTGTAATGTGAAAAAAAAGGAGCATATGATTCACACATAAAAATTCTCAGTTAAATTGATCAAAATCCCTGGTTGTAATACTCATTTATGTGAAGTAAGGGTTGGGAACTGAATACTTTTTCAAGGCACTGTAGGTAGTAGAAACGGGGGTGAATTGATTGGAACATGTGGAACCAGAGGAGGATTAGTGTATTAACATGCCTGAAGGTCAACAAGGATTCCAGAGGCTGAGAGGCCTGATAACTCTGACTGTTTTGGGCAAAGGGCAGGAGAAGGAAATGAATTTCTTGACATTGTTCCACAGATGCAGAGTTTATAACCACAGAAAACAGAATAAACTGGAAATAGAACAATGTTAAGACAGGACAGAAGTGCACATGACGCCGAAATCACTGACCGGTGATCCTCTGTTCATGGACTGGTTAATGGCAGCATGAGAGAGAAATTAAAGAGAATTTGCATTCAGTTAGCCGCAACGTTCCATTCTTGGCTTGCAATAAGAGCACAACATGTCAACTGTTCCATCCAATTTTATTTTAATTATGTATAAGTCTAATGCCTTTAAGTGTCTTCTGAAATGGAATTATTGAGCTCCGCAGCAATTTTGACAATTGACAAGACAAGCCTTTCACTTTACAACAGCCAGCTCACCATTATTTTATTGCTTCCTGTCAGGGACATCAGTTCACAGACAGCTTTTTGTAGCATCACTCTGTGGATGCATTGAACTCAGATATTCATCTGCTTGCTCAAAATGCACTAACCTGAAGGAGACATTCTGCCCCTCATTCAGAATCAGACTTACTATCACTGACTGAGATGATATTAAGTTTGTTGTTTTGTGGCAGCAGTGCAGAGCAAAGATATAACGTTTCTCTAACTTCAAAAATCAACAAATAGTGAAAAACGAGGAAATAACAGCGTAAAGTTCATGGACCGTTCAGTAATCCAGTGGAGGGAAAGAAGCTGTTTCTGAATCATTAAATGTAGGCATGCAGGCGCCTGCAGCTTCTCTCTAAGAAGAAGGTATGAGCTCCTCATTGACCAATGTTCAGTTAGATTAGAGTTGAAATTTACCTCATTATTGTTGGTTCTTGATGTCCCTACTGGACAAAAAAAAACTCTTTCCTTCCCCATCCTGAAAATTCTCATTTATCCCTTGGAATTCTTATCCTTTCAGGAACCTGCTCAACTGTGTGAAAATATATTTACTTACTCCAGGTCTAAATGCCCCCTTCATAACCAATCCCCACGCACCCGCCCATCTGTTTATCCAATACTTCTGGTGTTTTAAACACATCTATCCTTCACACATCCTTCAGCCTTACAAACACAAGGGATTACAAGCCAAGTACATGCAACCTATCTTCAGACAGCTGAGTCTGAGTGGTCATATCAGAGTGATGATCTTAAGGCTTTAGCACTTTGAAGCTCCAGCAAAGAGAGGCTTCATGCAGGGAAAGCAAATGAAAGAGAAGCTCAAGTTTTTTTCCCCTTTCTTCTTTGTATCTTCTCATCTAGGACAGTAGAGATGCCAGGCAGGATAGTGAAAGGCTTCTCTTGTGGGATGTGGGAAGGAAGGGAGATCTCCAGTGTCCCTGACGACTATAACTATGAGAAGTGCATCCAACAAGCTGCATTAAGGAGTTGGAGCTGGAACTGGATGAACTTTGGATCATTGGGAGGCTGAGGGGGTGATAGAGAGGACGTATAGAGAGGTAGTTACACCCTAGGTGCAGGGCACAGGAAACCGGGTGACAGTCAGGAAGGGGAAATGGGGTTAAGGAGTCTGTGCAGAGTACCCCTGTGGCCATCCCCCTCACCAACAGGTATATCACTTTGGATACAGTTGTGGAGGGGTTGGGGGGTGTTAACTTAACAGAGGAAGGTCTCAGTGGCTGGGTCTCAGAAGGGAAGGGAAAGGAGCGTGCTGTGGTAATAGGGGATTTGTTACTTAGGGGAACAGACAGGAGGCTCTGAGGGCAAGAACGAGATTCCCAGATGGTCTGTTGCCTCCCGGGTGCCGGGGTCCAGGATATGTCAGATCAAGTTGGAGGGTGAACAGCCAGGTCATGGTCTATGTAGGCACCAATGACGTGGTTTGGATGAGCACAGAAGGAGTTAAAGGGCAGGACCTCCGGAGTTGTGATCTCAGGATTGCTACCCGTGCCACATGCTAATGAGGCCAGAACTAAGAAGATTATACAATATAATACATGGCTAAACAGTTGGTGTGGGGGGGGGGGGAGCGGGGAAGAGAGCATGAGGTTTTTGGATCATCGGGCTCTCTTCCAGGGAATGTGCAAGCTATACAGAAGGGACAATTTGCACCTGAACTGGGGCGGGGGGGGGGGCTAATATCCTAGCAGGATATTGCATGCTGGGGTTTAAACTAGAGTTGCAGGGAGATGGGAATCAGAGTGCCAGAACAGGTAGTGGAGAGGTTGTCCAGGCAGATGTCGATAAAACTTCCGACAAAGTTAGGCTGAGTGTGGTGCGACAACATCGAAAAGGGTAAACAGAGTGCTGAAGGTGTTATGTTTGAATGTCCACAGTACACAGAAGAAGGGAGAGGAACATGCAGCACAGTTACAGGTTGGCATGCATGATGTTGTGGGCGTCACTGAATCATGGCTGAAAGAAGATTATAGCTGGGAGCTTAATGTCCGTTGATACACATTGTATCAAAAGGACAGGCAGCAAGGCTGCAGCATCACTCTGTTGGTAAAAAATAAAATCAGATCATTAGAAAGAGGTGACATCGGGTCAGAAGGTGTTGAATCATTGTGGATAGATCTAAGGAACTGCAAGGGTAAAAGGACCCTGATGGGAGTTGTATACAGACCCACAAACTGTAGTTAGGATGTGGTCTACAAATTACAATGGGAGACAGATAATGCATACCAAAAGAGTAATGTTACAATAGTCACGGAAGGCTTCAGGAGGGAGAGTTTCTTGAGTGCCGACGAGATGGCTTTTTAGAGCAGTTTGTGGTTGAGCCCACTAGGGGACCAGCTATTCTGGCTATTCTGGATTGGGTGTTGCACAATGAACCGGAATTGATTAGACAACTTAAGGTAAAAGAACCTTTAGAGGCAAGTGAGGGGGTGGGGGAGTGGGGGGGGGGGAGAGAGATGAAAAGAGGGAGACAGAGAATGGGCGGGAGGAGGGAAACGGGGAGGCAGAGATAGAGAAAACATGAGGTAAGTGAGTGAGGAAGTGAAAAGCCTGTCAAGTGTTTGTTAAGGATACAATGAAATTATTTCAAGTCATACTATTTTCTGTCTAATTATGTACCAGGGAATAGGATGCATCTAAGGGAAAGAGGCTGTTATTTGAAAAGGCTGTGTTTCTTTAAGGATCACATTCAGTGTAAATGTGACCTGTGAGAGGCTCCACCTACTTTTGTTTTCTCCTCTGGCATGAGGGTAAAAGCTTCATTTCAATGTGGAAACTAACTTTTCTTCAATTACCTGCAAAGGTTCCCAAAGAAAGCACCAGCATAAATTTGTACCACATGCCGGTTTGGTGCATCTCGTAATTTAAAGCTGTTGTGTTTTAATTAATAACATTTGTTAATATTTGACTTAAAGTCTGAGTAAGGATTTTGAAGTTACAAAGAATGAATACACTCTGACTATGACAAATTAACCCTTTGGTCTCCAAAGCAGAACCACAGGTGATTTAGAGTTTCTCAAAAACTTGGCAATCATAGAGTCAGAATCATAGAATAGAACAGCATAGAAAATAAACACTTTCTCCCCACCTTATCCAATACTGACTGTGATGCCTATCAACACTAGTCCTATTGCCTACATTTGATCAGTATCACCCTAGCCTTCCCTATCCAAGTACCACTCGAGATGCTTTTAAAAACCTCCACCATTTCCTCTGGCACCTTATTCCATATACTCACCACCCTCTGTGGGAAAAGTTTATCACACAGATCTCCCTAAGTTTCTCCTCTTTCCCTGCTCTGGGGAAGAAAAGACTAATTATCTCCTCTCTATCTATGCACCTCATGATTTTATAAACTTCTATAAGGTCACCCCTTAATTTCCTATATTCCAGTGAAAATAAACCCAACTTATTCAATCTCTCCTTAGAACTAAAGCCCTCCATGACTTGGGATGAGTAAGAACAAAGAAAGAGGCAAAAGTTTGTGAATAAAATTATATTGTATTAAATAAGTTTAAGGTTTTGTATACAAGCTTAAACACATTTGGTGTTGGCCTTTGATGTTAAACACATTTGGTGTTTACCAAAATAAAATACCAAGGAGAATTTTTTCCTAAGCCTAAGGCAATGATCAAATCTTGATTTTAATTTAAAATGAGAACTTAATGCAGAGAATGAAAAATGGGAACTTGGTTAAGATCTGTCAGGCAAGCTATGTTCAGATTTGAGATTCGGAAATTAGAAAATAACTAACTGTGCACTATACTGTGATGCGTCTGGGACTCGTGTTTTGCTGTTGTTCTTCTCTGTGCCTTATGGCACATAGGGCGGCAACCTTTTCCCGTTTCCTTAGCACTTGTCTGTTTTTTTACAAGGCCAAGTTGTTAGCTCAACACTCAACTGGATTTGAACCTGGGACCACTCACCTCAAAGGCCGGTGCAGATGCCTCTACACCATCAGCCGGCTACCTGGGACTTTGCTAGGATTTAAAGTAATCAAACAAGAACATGCTCCTAACCTGATCTTGGAAAAGTCTTCCCAAAGCTCCTGAATAAGATGCAATAGTAATTTCAATCGTACATTCTCAATCACAAACAGGGAAGTAATACCCCCAAAGAGGATGTTTTCCAAAGTTGTTCTTGAATGGGGTTAAGCTACGTGGGTATAACTCACCAGAACATATTAGTTTAGTTTTGATGTTAAAGTCAAAAACTATAGGAAATTAAGTAACTACTTTCCCTCTGATAATTGTGTCCACTCTCTGATCATTTTAAGGGAAATGTCTTTGATAACCTTCCCAATGCCTGAAACATGGAGAGACAAGCCTAGGTCCACAGTTTGAGTTGGAGTTCAGCTGAAATCCAAAGGTCAGACTACATCAGATGATGCATATCGCATGATCCTAAGATACCTCAGTGTGTGCACAGATGTGATTGATTGTGAGTGAGACAAGACGACCGGAACACATGTTAAATTTTCACTGAAGAACCGGTAATGCACAGTTACCTGACAACTGCACATTGTGAAGTGGTTAATGCGGTACAGGAGAGATAAACAGATTTTGAAATGATCAAGACTGAAACTATACATGTTCTGATGTTTCGTTAAGGACCTTTAGTTCTGTAATTAATTCCGGAAATACTGGAAGTTAACTTTGCTCGAGAGATGTTTCTATGCTGGTTCAATTGGTTGTCTGTTTATTATTTACTGCAGATTGCAAAACAAAAATGAACTGTACCAAACCTTAATAGCTCTTAAACTGGTGGAGACAAAGGAATATGAGCAACTGATCACAAGACTGGTGGTCTGCAGGAAGAATGTGCTAGAATTATGTAAATAATCTGTGTGAGGAAGGTAATGCCAGCAATAGCCACTGTGAAGTGCTAATCTGGACGGAGCTAAAAAAGCCACCTGCTGTCTTCAATGGCTGCGATGTGTTTGAGTACTATGAAAACCATTAGTGGACATTGGTTGAGGGTTAAAGCTAACCTCATGGAAGATGAGTTTGTAGGCTGTGGAGTCAGTTCAGTATTGAGGTGAGTGAAGCTATCCAGGTTGAGGAGTAATTACTGTTCCTTAACCTGGTGGTGTGGCACCTAAGGTGCCTTCCCAATGGCAGGAAAAGAACAGACCAAGTACCTTACCACAGTCTCCAGAAACCTAGGGCTGTAAGGAGTGTGTCATCTATCGCCTGTTATTGAGCGTAGAATTTTGTACTCTGACTCTTTCATGCAAACTACCAGATATTGAGGCCTTGGAGAAGGTGCAGAAGAGGTTTACTGGGGTGCCGCCTGGTTTAGAGGACATCGTCTATCATGAGAGGCTGGACAAACTTGGGTTGTTTTCTCTGGGCGGCAGCGGCTGAGGGGAGATCCGATGTTGGTTTATAAGGTTAAGAGAGGCAGAAGGCAGGGAGTATCTTTTTCCCAGGGTAGAATTGTCTAACACATGCATTGACGGTGAGAGGGGGGTGGGTTCAAAGGGATGTGAGGAGTTAGTTTTTACTCAGACAGTGGTCGATGTCTGGAAAGCGCTGACTGGTATGGTGGTAGAGACAAATACATTAGAGGCATTTAAGAGATGTTTAGATAAGCACATGAATATGAGGGAGATGGAAAGATATGGACATTGTGTAGGTAGGAGGGATTTGATTTACTTTTTAGCTGGCTTGGCACAACTGTGTGGGCCGGAGGGCCTGTTCTTGTTCCGTACTGTTCTATGTTCTATGTAAGTACTATTGGAGTAATACACCACATTAAAATGGGCATCATTTTTCACACGCAGGCTTAGGCATTTAGTAACAAGTCACTGTTCTAAGAGGCATCAACAACCCTGGCCGTGATCTCATCGCGACGAGGCCGAGGAAACAGCAGATGACAGCCTACCTCCTGGTCTCTCTGTCTTCACCACAGCTATCAAGGCTAACTGCAGCACCAACATCAACTCCACCACACACCGGGAACTGAACCTGTGAGCTTAGAGCCGTTTGGCTTCTTAGAAAACCAAGCAGATACTTGTACAGCATCTGGTTATTGGGGAAAGCCAGCAAACTATGCATTCCAAGCCCCAGCGCTGCAAGATGTCATCGCAGCGCAAGCAGAAGGCCCGAGATGTGGCCATCAATTAGAATCTCCAGACGTGCAGATTATCAGAGAATTACTAAAGAAACTCATAACACTTGACATACTAACAGATCCATTTGCTTCTACAAAACTACATTCAAACCCCTTCTGTGGAATACATCTGGTTTGCCTGAGAATTTCCCTTAACCTTGGAAGTGTCTACAATAACTAAAACACCATTACAAAGATTTCACACCAATGTAATAGTCCAACGAGACACAAAAGGGATGGTCACACTTACCCGCCTGCCCTCCAGAAACTGCAGAGCTCTTCCAATGTTGTTCACCCAGTGAATGCGTTTTAACTTTCGACCTTGTTCAACGGGCTGCCAAAATGGAACGGAAGTTAATTGTAACAATAATTCTTTCTCCATAAATTGCAAAGTGCAATTGAGATATTTTGGTAAGCAATTTCAGAGGTTTCTCCACCCCCTACAAGTTACAGCAGTGTCAAATTGCAGTTCTCCATGACACAGCAATTCACCAATCATCTCATGAAGTAGCGTTGGCTTCACTAGGCCCTTCTACCATCAGCATGCTGCGAGTGCAATCAACCAGCGATTAAGCCCAGTCTGCACACGTGCACCAGGGCCATACAGCAGAGGATGGTATGTTGTGACTTCCAAACCTCTCTGCTAGCTGGATGTGACAGAAGACTGTCCTTATGCAGGGACAGGTGTAACACTTATAATCCAGTGATGCCAAATATCATAACCCAGGGAAAAAAATCCAGCTGACCAACAGAGAGTGTGTCACCTCAACCTTTCATAACTTGTGGATTTATCAATCAAAAGGACAAGGGCAGGAGATGCAGATAAAACTACCATCACCAAACTTCCCTTCAAGTTACACTGCATCCCAGCTTGGGTATTTCTAAACGTCAATAATCCTTGCACTCCCTATCCAACAATATTCTGGAAACTCCTTCATCAGGTACAATGGTGTGGTCCAAGGCAATGGCTTTCCACTTTCTTTTCAAGTAGATAGTAAACATTGGCCCAGATTCCATGAAGAATCTTTAAAAAAGCTGGATGCTACAAAACAAAGAGGCTGTGACTCCAAGATCTTCCTTTGCCTTGGCAACAATCCTACTGGACCTCCGCTCAATATCAACCTGTTTCCCCAAAACTACAATGTTCTCCCTTTTAAGATGGATTCATCCTCGGACACTAATGAGGTCATCAGTAGGACATCATTGGATCTCTTCTCTCATTCTCTCACCATCCTTCCTCTCCTACTCCTGACTGGGTTCCAGCTTACAATGAACCAGGTGCCTCATTGAGCATCCACTGTTTGCATGAGAGCTCAGAGGATGAGTGTCCAATGGTCACCATGTCTAATGTCCTCACAAGTATTTCCAATGCTGATTATTGAAAGGCTTGCAGGAATTGCAATTTCTGCAAAGCTTGATGCAATTTTAAAAAGTTTGCAGATTTAGAGAGACCAAGGGGCTTCCACATTGGACACATGATAATGACGACACAATTTCACTCTGCTGTCAAAATAAACAAATGGGATTCGATAACTTTCTAAAAAGATGCAAAAGGAAGAAAGTCATCCCCAAAGCTTTATAAATCACTGATTAGGGCATTAGATGGAGGATTATATTTAATTCGCAGCATCGTACTCTAGGAAGGTGTCAGTGTCTTGGAGAAAATACAGATGGTATTTACTGAATTCTTTTTATTTTTATTTTATTGAGACACAGTGTGGAGTAGGCTCTTCTGGCCTTTCAAGCCATGCCTGCCAGCAGCCGCCAGTTTAACCCTAGCCTATTCACTGGACAATTTACAACGACCAACCGGTACGCCTTTGGACTGTGGGAGGAAACTGGAGGACCCGGAGGAAACCCACGCGGTGACGGGGAGAACGTACAAAACTCCTTACAGTCAGCGACAGGAATTGGAACCCGGGCCGCTGGTGCTGTAAAACGTTGTGCCCACCACTACGCTACTGTGCGGCCCTGTGCCAGAGTTGCAAGAATCCCAGGTACACGGAGAGATTCGAGGAACCTGGGATATTTCCCCTGACAGAAGGAAAGGTTGAGAGGAGAACATTTTTAAAAGGGTTGAAGGTTTGGAAAGGTATTCAGGACTTCTACTCGCAGGATGATCGGCAAGCCACAGACACATACTGTAGCTCAGACAA